>NC_045482.1:35896158-35911158 GCF_009650955.1 Corvus moneduloides | reverse complement strand
TGATCAGGACTTTGTGGTGTCCCACAGGTTTCCCTTGCAGTGTGATAAAATGTCTATTTAGAATCATAGAATACTTTAGGTTGGAAGATATTTCTAAGATCCCTGATTCCCACCATGAATCATCATGTCCAGCTATACTGGACCTGTTGGAGCAAGTCCAGAGGAGACCATGAGGATGCTTAGGGGGATTGAGCATGTCTCCTATGAGGAAGGGCTGAGATAATTGGGATTGTTCTACCTGAGGAAGAGAAGGCTTCAGGGAGACCTTAGAGCCCTTCCAGTACCCAGCAGGGCTCCAAGAGAGCTGGAGAGGGACTTTGGGCTAGGGGATGGAGTGGCAGGATGGAGGGGAATGGCTTCCCACCGTCAGAGGGCAGGGATAGATGGGCAGGGATAAATTGTTCCCTGTGAGGGTGCTGAGGCCCTGGCACAGGGTGCCCAGAGAAGTTGTGGCTGCCCCATCCCGGGAATTGTGCAAGGCCAGGTTGGATGGGGCTTGGAGCAACCTGGGATGATGGAAGGTGTCCCTGCCCATGGCAGGAGGGTCTTGGAACTAGATGGTTTTTAAGGTCCCTTCCAACGCAAACCATTCCCTGATTCTGTGATATTTGGTGAAGGATGAGTGTTATTAGGAAGATGACGGTGACCAGTGTGGCAAGATCCTTGTCTCTCCCCCAAAACCCCTCCACCAGCATTTATACATCCATTCTTCCCTCTCATTCACCCAAACCTTATGCTTTTTCTTTTTCCCTGTGTGTTCTGTATCATCTAAGCAGTTAAAGATTTGGTAAGAGAAAGTTGACAGAAATCAATTCTTCTTGCCCTAATTGCATGGGTGTGATAAAAGATCACATGGGGAATCTGCAAGAATTTACACACACATGCAAACAAATAGCTGCTGTCAATTCACATGGAAGATCGGATAAGGCCATTATCTTATAACAAACCTACCAGTGTGTGACAAGAGCGTGGGGAAGGATATGGGGCAGGAGATACGGGAACAGGAGGAACAGTGGTGGAAGTCATGATGAGTAAATTCAGAAGGAAGGAAAAAAAACCCCCATATCTAGATTGTAAAAATTATCTAAAGATTTCTGGTCTAAGGGAAACCGGTGTGTTCAGAGATAGTCCTGTGCCCAGTTATCTGGTTTTGATGTAGAGTATCATGAAGAAATGAGTGCATGGAGGACAGGTTGTGCTGTACCAACTTGTGGCTGCCCAACATGAGGCTCTGGTCCACTTCACTAGCAGGAAGTGCCTGGAAAGGGCTTGTCCCAGATGGGGACAAGAAGTGTTGTGCCTTCTGTGATGGGGCAGCTCTTCATCAGTGAGCTGAGCACAAGTCCTCTGCAAGCTGCAAGAGAGAGAAGCCTGGAAAGGGATTTTTAAAAGTATTTTGTATTTATTTTATAAATATATAATATATATTATTGTTTTGGGGTGACTTTATGATGTGTATCCCATATCGCTGCCCTATGCCCAGAAATTAACTTTGTGCCTTTCTATGCCTCTAAACTGAGCCTGAGAGGGGGGAGGACAAAACTGAGCAAAACTTTTTCAAAGCAGTTTGCAGCTTGTTCAAGGTCACACAGAGATAGGGACTCTTTTTCAGCTGTGGCAGGAGAGGGAGAGTGGAGGGAAGCACCCTGCTTGCTTTTCTTTCCAGCCAGCTTTCGGCAGTTTTTTTCCTCAGCTCCTTTTCCTCCGGAGAGTTGAACTTTTGTTTTCCTGGGACTTTGTTTTTTTCCTTTTCTCTTTGCTGGATGGTTTCAACATCAGAATACATTGGGAGGACTTTCCACTGAGGCCTTGGCTCTGGAGGTGGGCCCACCACCCCATCCCAGCTCCAAGGAGGGGGAGAGAGATCTACGGAAGGACTCTGAATTTTCCCCCAGGTTTCTCTCAGCAGAGCGGGAGGTTTTATCATTTAGCATTATTATCCTTTTCCTGTGTGTTTGTTAAATAAATAGTTTTTTATCTCTTTCACTTTCCTCCAAGGAAAATTCATTTTTCCCGAACCTGGTGGGGGAGGGGTGGTTGTAGCCTGCCTTCTCTCAGAGGATGTATTTCTAAATTTGGCCAAACTGGAACAATTATAGTAGATAATTAATATATAGCATATTTTTTGTATATACATTAAAAACAAGTATTGAATTGTAACTTGTTCCTCTTGGCAGCACAATACAAGGTCTGTAGTCACTGTTTGAACTCATGATTGAAAACTATTTCCTATGGAGACACTTGAGAATACAGTGACTCGTATTTTCCTCACAGTGTTGAATATTTTGGACCAAAGCTTATCCCATCAAGATGCAGGTGTGCCAAGACAGCAAAACAGGACAGAAATCCATCTAGAAATCACCTTTGAGTACCCAGAAATGCCATTAGGCTCAACAGGCATCCTCAATGTTGTGAACAGCCTGCAGAGAACAAGTAGATGCAGTGAATAAATAAGGCAGACTGAAGACAAAGGCTTAAAATACAAGTGTTTGTACAGTGCTAACTAGAAGGTACCAGGTGGGATAAAAAGCCCATAGAATGTAAAATAATGAGTTCAAAATGGGAACTTTTGAGTAGTGCCTAAGAAAACGACGGTCACCGGAGCAGTGATGCTGATGGCATGTGGTGGATGAATCTCTGCCCTGAACATGTGGACACATTCATGTAGAGGCTGGCACCCTTCCTTTTTGCATTCTTGAAAACAGTTTAACTTCACATTCATGCAAGCTGGAGTTAAGTTTGGGAGCAGATACTGCTTCTTTAGAGTCACTGAGTGATTTAGGTTGGGAAAGACCTCATGAGGATCATCAAGTCCAACCATTCCCCCAGCACTGCCAAGCCCACCACTAAGCCATGTCCCCAAGTGCCAGATCCACATGGCTTTTAAATCCCTCCAGGGATGGGGACTCAAACAAATAAATGAAAAAGTTAATGAAATAATCTCAGAAGTTCAGCCTTAAATGGAAAGGCAGTTTGGAAGTGCCCATTCTCTGACTGTTCATGCAGTGATGTCTAATCTTGAAATGTCTTCCTGCAGCAGGGGAGTTTGGGGCACTGAGGCCTTCCAGTGGAAGATGTATTATTCCTTGATCACTGTTTTTAAGAGCTTGTAAAAAAGTCCAGCATGTGCTGAAGGTGTGAAAGTTCTGCTATAGTGGAAATCTCAGCATCAATTTTTTCCTCATTCTTACAATATGTTTTCACAAAGGGCTATAGGCAGCTTATAGTCCAGAGGAGAAAACATCTCTAATTTTGATAACGGCAAAAAAAGATCCTTTGCATTCTTCAGCTGAGAAGCCAGATAGAATTTTGAGTAGTTTGTTGTGTTTATAGTAAAGGCAGGGCCTCAAGTGTTTCAAGAGTGATAACTGGGCTTCTGAGCATCTTAGTTTCCTTCCTACCTGCTCTCTGGTTGAGATGTGGGTAACTGGAGACTCAGAAATACCATCTTGTACTTACAAACTAAACAAAAAGCTCCAGGTTTGAAAATTTTAAGACAAACACTTCATGTGAGATAGAATGGCAGGAACTAAGTGAGGGCTGTGATATTCACCTGTGAGGCACTGAGACACCGCAAGAGGAAACGGCCCCAAGTTGTGCCAGGGAGGTTTAGGTTGGATATTAGGAAAAAAATCCTCACCCAAAGGGCTGTCAAGCTCTGGCACAGCTGCCCAGGGCAGTGGTGGAGTCCCCATCCCTGGAGGGATTTAAAAGCTGTGTGGGTGTGGCCCTTGGGGACAGGGGTTAGTGGTGGCTTTGACAGTGCTGGGGGAACGGTTGGGCTCAATGGCTTTTGGGGGCTTTTCTGGCCTAAAGGATTCTGTGATTCTCTGATCTTTTAGCTTTCCAAAAAATCGCATGTTTGCCAATCTTACAGAAAGATCCACAGAGGGCAGTGAAGGTGTTTGGGTTTGAGTGGTGTTTTTTCTCCCCTGGTTTCAATTGCCTGGGCTCCTGATGATCGTCGAAGCAATGTTTGCTCCGTTGGCATCAGCAGTGTACGAAAGGAGAGGGGAACTATCTCAGAAATACAAAGCTGAGATATTTTGTGATCTCTTCCCACTCAAATGTATCCTTCAAATCGCATTCCCTCAGTCGAGGGAAATAATTTCAGTTACCCTGGTCACAGCAGAAAGCAGCCCTCTTTTTGAATGCCTTTTTTCATTAATGTAGATATGTTTCTGAGATGAGAAACGATGTTTCTTCTAATTATGGTTACATGTAGTTAATTTCCTTTTTTTAAAAGCTCAGTGTGAAAGGCAGTTTCCTTTAAAAAGGGAGGGGGGGAAGAAAAAAGTGATACATCTGATGTTCCTGTTGCCTTAGCAACAGATTTATTTATTAGGGTCTGAAATGACATGAGTTAATATACCACATACCTGCTGATCGGCAAACTCTCCTATTTCAGCTCCAGTTGACAATTAAGTCCTGGACAGCTACAGCCAGGGGTTAATGTTACTCATTAGGAGAACTAGGTCATTACTGGGAAATCAAGGCACTTAAGGCAGCATGGATAAAATACAAAATTCAACATCTCAAGGAGTGAGGGGTTTTATGTTAATTAACCTTATTTTCCTTTCATTAAAAAAAAAAATCTTTCATATATGCATATGACAGTGGATCAATTAATTGGGAAAGGAAAAAAAAAAGAAGTAAGCTGTAGTTTACTTTCCTCTTCTAGTTGTCTTCATTTCCTTTGGAAGGGTTTCATTATTTTATGGAAAATTCTTATGTCTATATGATGAGTAAAAAGGGTATTAAAATTAAGAAGGGAATCATCATGGAAATCAGCTTTACCACAAGGGAATGAGCAAATAAAAGCCTTGGAAATGAAAATAAATAAGCTTTGCTAATACCTCACCTAAGGAGCAGAATATAAGCCCATCAGAGCTTGGAGATATTTAGAGGTACTTCTTTGCTTCTTTATTAAGCAGTTACATAGTTATTTGACCTTCAGAAACCGAAACTTTAGAGAACTAATTCAAGTTGTTGGCAAATATTCTATTTACAGGAAGCTGATCAGTGGCATAGCCAACAGTAACTCCTATAGTTAGTAATTGGCTTCTGATTTCCAGGAAAATTAAATATATTCTCTGAAAGTTTTATTAAGATATCTGAGTGGGAGTTTTAACTTGATAAGTCATAAGTGATTTAATAAAGCTCTCCTGAAAGCCTTTATTTACTAACTTTTAGCAGGCTTCATTCTGATACTGGAGAACTTAATAGGCTGAAAAAAAAATTGTATTAAAATGATACTTATTTTTTTACTCACTGCTTCTCCAAATACACTTGGTTCTTTCACTTCTACTAAGCACTCTACTTTCTTTTCTGTATTTAAGCTCTGTGGCCCAATTCTGCTTCTTATTGCATTTAGGCCAGTTTGGTGTAAAGCCTTTCTCCATTCCTGTGAAGTCAAGGTTGAAGCAGCAACTTACCTGGGCTGCATGTAGTGATCCATTGTAGGAGCACTGTTCACTGAAACAAAAGCAAAATACAAGCCCCACAAGTGGTTTTCAGCTGCATGGGATGGTTTTACACTCTGATGCACCTGTTTTCTTAAATATAATTAAAATTTTAAATGATACTCAGCCTGAAACCCTGCACACAGAAACTTTCCTTCAAAGCCCAGTTGGACAGGGCTTGAAGCAACGTGGTCTTGTGTCCCATGGCGGGGACAAGATGAATTCTAAAGTCCCTTCCCACCCAAACCATTCCATGATTCTGTGGTGCTGTGATTCCCTCTGTGCTATCCAGATGCTTTGGCCACTTTAGTGCCACCCTCTGGAGCCTGTTACAATAAATGCTTTCGCCGTGGTTGAAAAACTGATTTTGAGTTAATGTAAGGCTACAAGTGCATCACCTGGACAGCTGAAGAATATTTAAGTTTGGAACAGATGCATCACAGTTTGCCCTAACAGCTCCAGTAAGCTTGGTTCTCCCTTTTCTCAGGACAGGAAATTCATTTTATGTTTTTGTTTTGTTTTTTTTTTCTCCTGTATGGTTGTGAAACCCAAGTCTTTGAGCAGAAGCACATGTGAGCAATGGGGTTGAGGAGTGCTCTCAAGGCTTTTCCACTTATGGCTCTCAAAGCAACCCTTTTCTACTCCATTCACCTAATTCGGTTTTGGCCTTTCAAACCTCATCCTTCTCTCTTAGCCAGGCTCAGTTCCCTGGGCATCTCCTCACACAAAGTCTTGTGCAGCAAATTTTCATCTCACTCTTCTCTAGTTCCTTGTCTCCATCACTTCACTCGCTGTCTCTGCAAGGAACCTTCTGCAACATATCCAAGATACAGTTTGCAGTTTTAGTAGGTAGTTTTGTGTTTGTGCTTTTTTTTTTTCATCGTGTTCTTCATATGTTCTGGAAAACTTTGGACAGGATTCTTCTAGAAGATTATAGTCCAAGATAAGCCTCAGTTTGGGGAAACATCATAGGCAAGGACAGAAGAGGTTTTGTAATACAAAGTCCTGGGTAAACTTAGCAGATGGTGCCACCAGCCCCCTTTGTAAGTCACAGCACCCTGGACCAAAGTATGGGAATAACCTTCAAGAGACAAAAATCAAGTATTTCATAAGCAAGTGATCTAATATTCCTCCTTTTTTTCACCAGTAATAGGAGGGTTATGTTTCTTTCTTCAAAGCTCTTTTTAATTAGTTTCCTCTTCTTACTGCCCTGCAACTGTTCAACTCTCTTCTCTTTCCCTTGTTCTCTTCCCTGCTCTCCTTTTTTCCATATTTTCATGCTTTTCTTCCCCTCCTCCCTGTGTCCTCTAATCTCTGCTTTTTCTCAGCTTTGTCTGTGCAAAACCTGATTCAATGCAATGAGTGGATTCCTCATTCTGAAAGCAGTGAGATTTGGAGTTACTTTAATCTTGTTGAATAATGAGTTTCAAGCCTTGGTGCCAAGAAAGTTCCTGATTGGAAGCTTCTTCCTTGGAGATCCCAAAAGGATGAGTTATCTCGGGCACCTGAGCTAATTCCTCTTGGGGTATTACTCAGTAAAGACCAGGATGCACTTTTTGACCCAAGCAGGGCATCTGGTGGAGTTTTAAGTAGTTGCAATGGATCCATCATGGAAATCAGAGAGGGGCCACAGGGTCTTGTATGGTGGGGTCACCATTCCCAGGAAAATCTGTAGTAAAACAGTTTTTGTGTAGTAATTTATATATAAATTTATATACCTTTTCTGTTCTTTCAAGGAACCACTTGAGTAGACTGTTATCTACTTATTACTGTATTCATAACCATCTTATGTTTGCCATACATGACTTTTTTACAGTATTTTATAGTTGAATTGCAGTAGGATATGTTGTGTATCGTTAGCAGGGCTGTCAGTGTCACTCAGATATTTTATGTCATCCCAACAACAGAAAGACCTTTTCTTATGTTACCTTTGGAACACTAAAGGAAGTTGTTTGTTTTTTGTTTTTTTTTTAAATAAACTCTTTGGGATAGCAGTTACAGGGTTTTGTTGCAAATTGAAATAAAATGGTTTTTGTTTTCTGTCTGAATCCTCTACTTGGGAACAGCCAGGCTGGCCAAGCTGGAGTAAAAGAAATGAAAGGCACTGGAATGAAAGTGCATTGATTTTTACACCAAGGTAACTGAGACCAAATGCTGGTCTTTGTCTTCAGAGCTTAATCTCCCTTTAGGAAATAAGCAGGAGGCTCCATGACTGATGCTGATCCTGAGGTTTCTTTGGTTAGGGGACGTGCAATAATTTATTTTGAGTTTTTTCTTCACGAGTTGTGAGGGGAGAAGAAGAATCTAAACAATAAACTCCCAAGGTTCTTTCTTGTTTCTTTTTTATGAATCTCTTGTAGATAACAGGAGATAGGAGAAAATGCTTTTCCAGCGAAAGCAAAATGCCACCCATTTTTCTCAGGCCAGCAATTTGAACAAATCAGAGGGTAAAATACACACTCCTCACAGTAAATACGTCATGGGCTCTAATAGAAAATAAAACACTGTATTTGCCAGTACTATTTGGCTGCTTTTTGCCTCTCCAGTGCCATTTTTTAATTCCTTGGCTTGCAGAGGTGTTCCGAAAGCACAGGCAAGGATCAGGACCCTTTTTTGCTTATAGGACCTACAAATTTCCAGTTAAAATTTATTCTGTAGGGTCCTTCTTCACGCAGAAACATTTTCTTCTACTTGACTCCATTTTCTGTGAACTGAGGGGGTATTAGATATTGTGGTAACTTTTGATGCTGATGATGCCAGACAATGTTTAGCGGCACAATTACAGCAAAGATATTTTGTAGAGCAGATCAGCTGAAAAAGAAAACTCACTGGATTTAACTACATATTTACAGTCTACCTCAACCTCATCCTGGAAATATAAAAAGATGGAAAAATACTGTGATAAATTTAATAAATGGAAAGCAATTAACTTTTGCTTCATGTTTGCATTTTCATAGTTACTTCTTTTTTCCCTGTTTCTTTTCTAATTGCACTTTCCTGGCAGTAATATTTCCTCTTTTGCAGTTATCATGAACATTGTTACCAGAATTTGATATTAGAATTTTAATTTTTTTTTGTCCTCTTTTTTTTTCCCCTCCTAATCTGAACATAGAAAATGTATTTGATTTAGGAAAGTCTTCTGTCCTCTGTGAAAATAATTACTAGAATGTATTTCATTTGATATATTGAATAGGCTTGTAACATGAGTCCTCTTACTTTAAGAAGAATATTATTCTCCTCAAGTATTTACTGACTGTGATTCTCACCATATTTCTGTAAATGAAAACTCCTCTAAGACCATATCTTGCAGATGGGGAAACCTGGGCAGAGCTGTCTTGTGGGAAATCAGTGTCAGGAAAAGACCAGAATTCTGCACTTCTCCGTTTTGAAGTCCAGGTTTATCTTTTGTGGCTACTCTTCTACTTTATTTAACATTAAATAAAGTAGAAGTGTAGCCACAAAACAATAATCTTACATTATTTGATTATAATAAACCTGTATTCAAATTTTTCTGAGCTCAAAGTTTAATGTGAAATATCAAAGTGTAATACAGTGCATAGTATAATGGAGTGAAAAAAATCCCTGATATTATTCCTTAGATTAGGTTTGGATGAAGTGGAGCCTTGGTTTTAGTTCTGTAGGGTGTGTGTAGGTCTTCTATTTACCCTGTATTTATCTTTTCCTCCCTGGGTTTGGATATGCCATACTTTTTTTAGTTTTCACCAGAAATATTTATATTTTTTATATTTTTTTCTCTTCTTGTAGTTCTTCTCCCCTTTGAATTGCTTTGCCTGTTGTGTCTGTCCTGTTTGCTGCCAAACTCACTCATTTTTTCACTTTCCCAAAACTCAGTCACCCACATCAAGGTCTGTGTCTTGGAAACATCATTTCCTTTATTTTTAATTACTGATTGTTTGCGCGTGGACTTGCCCAGCCCCTCACACGTTCTCCATGCTCTGCTCCAGCCATGCCTTTTCCATGCCTTTTCCCTGTCCCCTTCTTTTCTCCCAGGATGTCTCTTGGCTCACCAGTCCTTGATCTCCCGGATTGCTGCCCAGCTTCATCAATAGAGTGATTCTTCAGTGGCCTATTTTAACAGCTATTTTCTAGCAATCATTGTAGACAGGCAGAAATCCATCTTTTACCTCTTGCTATGTGTCCTAACAAATTTTTAAAAATATAAAATAAAGTGCTGCTTCAACTTCTGAGGATTTTGTGCCATTTCCCACCTTTGCCCATCTGACGTGCAGGTGGTTTTGGGGAATGAGGAGGCAGAAGGGGATGCATCCAGTGTGATTGGATTTAAGGCTCTGTTCAAAGTGAAATATTACTGCATGCCCTCACAATTTGGGATTCTCTCCCACTGGAAATCTCCCATGCTAAGTGTCCTAAGAAGATTAAGGTCATCTCTTTTAATATTGCTTTTAGCTCGGCTTACTTGTAACCCTTTCAGAATGTGTAGCACCTTAATGGTGCGACTTGATGGTCTTCAAAGTCCTTTCCAGCCTAAATGAGTCTGTCGTTCACAGAGATGCCACCACAGGGCTGTGGCTTTCACAAGCATTACATGGCCTTTATGCAATATTTTCTCAAATATTAAGACTTTCTCCCCTGCTTTTGCACTTTTTTGTAACTGATAAATGCATTAACCCCAGGTTTTAATATATTTTTAAATATATTTTTTAATAGATTGCATTTATTTTCCCCCTTTGAGCAAGTTCTGCTGCTTTTCCACAACTCTTCCACTTTCTAATTGCATTGCTAGATGTACCTTCCTCCAAATCCTAAATAACTGCCATTATCACCATGTAGGATAAGTTTACATATACTTAAAAAATTAAACTAAAGTCAGAGAAGACCATATGGGTCTCCTACTGAATTTCACCCAAATTCAAGAGATGAATATTCATTGAATAATGTAAGGGCCAAATTCTGCTATTTCTTTTTTTTTTTTTTAATAATATGTTTCACATCACTCGTCAGGGATGTGAGTGAGAATAACTCCTGTTTAGGTGGTCTCCAAATCCTCTGCCTCCAGTCCCAGGAATGGGTAAGGCTTGAGGGCTCAGGCTGAATTCCCAAAACCCCTGAAGAGCAGGAGGGTGTTTTGGAGAATGTTGCCATTGATTGTATGGAGGAGCATCATCGTAGTCCTATGAAGTTGCTTTTTGAAATCATTTAGGCTGAAAGTGGGATGTCAAGCCATCAGTTAATCCTGACAGCATCCTTCTGTGGTGAAAAAATAATATCGTCACACCCATTTTATGAGCAGGAAATCTAAGGCAGAGATAATGGAGGTTCAGCAGTGGTGCTGCTGCTCCCACCACGCTCCCATTTCCCAGTCAGGGACATTCCTCAAGGTTTTATATCAGGTTACAAAGGGAAGTCGCTAAATCAGGATGTACCCTGGGCCGCATCCCCCTACCTAGGTCACTAAACCTCAGCCAATTCTTAAGAGAGACTTCAGATGTCTGTCTAAAAATGTGGGTTAGACTCAATAATAAAAAATCCTTGGTAAAAAAATGTAGCTGTGTAATATTTGAATATGGAGATTGAATGTCTCCAAGGCAGAGCTCTCGAATCTGAGTGTAGGTGTGGTGTCTGTGCCTGTTTTGTGGCATTACAGCTGGAGTTTGGTCATTCTGATGTTTTCATGTTCTTAGGATGAAATTGAGAGCATCTTCATATCATGCCCAGTTCTTACTTTTCCTTTACCAGATGCATATCAAATCAAGTGAAAATACAAAAGCATTTCAAATATCTCAACTAAACAACAAAGCCAGACCCTGGAGTCACATTAGCTTGATTTTTCCCCAAACATAATATCTTAAAAGAAAAGTTTGCATTTTAATATCAGGCTTTTATTCTGTTTTGCAGTTCTTCTTCAGGAAATGGAGTATATATAATTAATACTGTTTAATAAAGCTCAAAAATGCAACAGATGCAGCCAAAAGTGCACATCATTTTGAGCAGATCTTTACAGAACAGACATTCCATATTGTGTTCATCTTTTTCCACGATCACTGCTATGGCAATCTGGTGTGTTTAGCAGTTGTTGCTGAGTAAGGCAGACTGGATTGTATATGATTTTCTCCATGTCAGCCAAGAAACAGAGCTCTCTCCTTTTTGGTGCAGCAAAGGGGTGGTCTTTTACTATTTATTTCTTTCTACCAGGAGCAGCTAATACCTTTAGTATCCTGCAAGAATAATAATACACTGCAGTCTCTAGGTGCATGGGCCAGAAGGTTTCTGGAGGTCTTAACTGAAAATAAAATGGCTGTGGTGTGGAGAAGTCACAGGAACTGAAAAAATCAATTAAGATGAGCTCCCAAATAGAAAAGCTACAAGGTTCACAAAACATGTCATTAAAATCTGGGAGTATCACCTAAAAGGGAAACATTTTATACGGGAGGATGGAAGGAGGTTCACCTACAGCAGAAAACCCGCAAGAGAGGCTCCAGTGCAGAGGAAACGTTTCCCCTTTCAGCATTCCTTCTGGGTGCCAAATTTTCCTTCTGTTCTTCCCCACCTATTAAACAAAGCTGCAACTTCCAATTCGTATCAGTTTTCCTAAATATGTGCAGCTTATGTGGCTTCGCCGAGCTGTAAGGCTCCGTGTTCTCCTGCCAGCTCCTTGACAATGTGGCTCCAACAGCATCCTCCACTTTTGGCTGCCTCTGGGACCCCTGGTCTCTTCTGGAAAGCGAGAGGGAAAGCATATCCTTTGCTGGAAGGACTTTTTGTGACTGTGAAGCTGATAGCGGGGCTGTGAAGAGCTTGGAAAGATCCCTGTCAGCGTCGTGGCTGTCGAGTCTGCCGGCTCCGCGTGCGGGGATGCGCCGGTCCGTCGGGATGAGCTGAGCCAGGGTGGGCTCGTGGCATCACTTACAAAGCACCCACAAAAGCCTGTCCAGGGGAAACTGAGGCTCAGGGGAAATTCTGTCATGAATTACACCAACTCCCAGCATTGTAGCAGTTTTCCTTGCGAGCATTCATAATGGGGATGTTCTCTTCCAGCCAAATCCGAATCCGTGCAATCCCATGTTGGCTCTTTGAGCTGGGCATTTGGAGGGAACTAAATACTGGCAAAAGTTTCTGCACAGAAGTTACCTACCAGAAACAGGTGGCTCTTTTAAGTGTGAGGATGCAGCAAACTAATAGGCAAAGATCTGGGATCTGGGATCCACTCTGCAAACCAGTGCTCGCATCCACTTCGGTTACTGGAATCGCCGTGGAAACTCCTGGTTCACAGATGTGAAACAAGTTACGAGGCTTATGCAGTTGCATTCCTCCTTATTATTGGGAACAAAACAAATTGGGAGGATGGAGGACTTCTTAAAGTGATTCTTGTCTGGCTTTATTTTAAGAAAATGCAACGAATTCTGAAGACTCATTCTTGGAGGTTTCTTAGCCTAGGGAAGTCACATTAATTATAAGATTAATTTATTTTAATTCCCTAAACCAAAAATATTGACTGAATGAGAAATTAACACACGTAGAGCTGCAGATGTCATTTGGCTTCAGATTTCCTGAATGATATAATTATTAATCTTTCATATAGTTGTGTGAGAGACGTACAGATTTCATTCTACAAAATTACTCTGTGAAGAAAGACACCAGGACAGCTGAGATATAGATTTTTCCCTTAATACAGGAAGGAAAACGGTGGAATTTTCTAAATAATAAATAAAACCAAAATATTTTAAAGGCATATGGTGCACATCTGTTAGAATACAATAATTTAAAGCAGAGTAATTAAATGCAAGATACAATATTCACCTTAGAGTGGGGAAATTATTCAATTTTTAATAAAACTTAAGGAATTTGGGACTTTTAGATCATTTGTGATAGCTTTTCAAAATTGGGGGTTTAGTTTATTTTTAGATAGCCTAACTTGCATTTCATGTCAGTGAGTGTCATACCTCATACCCATACAAACCTTTAGTGTTATCTTCACCTGAAATTATAAATAAGTACAAGTTTCTTATATTCTGTCTTAATTTTCAGTTAACTCCTTAAAACTCTAAAGGTACAAAATGCCTTGTGGGAGTTTGTTCTTTTCTTTACCTGAAGCACTGAATGGTTTGGAAGCTTTTCGTGAGTATAGCATGGGTTCGTAAAATTCCAGTTTGAGAAATTCTGTAGGTTTAGGATAAGTTTTTTATTAACCTGTTTCTCCTAAAAAAAAAAAAAAAAAGATTAACTGTAATGGAAGTCATATACATATTTTTTGGACAGGGAAAAAAAACACCCCAAAATCTTTATTTCCTACCCATTTTTTAACAGGATTTTGCCTTCAGGTGGGTGCTCAGTCCTTCTCACTGTCAGAGTTGATAATTTGAAGAGTAAACACATTGTTTGAAGACAGGGAAGAAAGAGAGAAGAATCTGATGAAACTGAGTTTTGATCCCAAGTGCTGTGTCGAGGAAAATGTTTAGCCATAAGCAAAGAGAGAAATTATTTGAATACATTTAGTCCCCAGAAGCACAATTTAAGAGCCATACCATTCTGATAAATAAAAAAACTCCCACAATTTCGCAAGTAAATGTAAATGATGCTGAGATAAGTTCTGTTTGTTTTAAGGGAACATGACAAAGATCCTGAAACTTTCTTTAAAGTCCTGATGAAGCTGAAAGAGCAAGACCTGCCTTTCTATGTGTCCGTCCTTGGAGAGACTTTCAGTGAAATTCCAGGTACCTTTCCTTTTTTTCTTTATTAAAAGATACCATAAAGTAGATACTTACAGAAGTAGTTTTCATTTATGTATTTTTTTATCTTAGTGGCAAGAATGTGCTTAAAATCTTCCTAGTTGTGAAACTAAATAATATTGATACATTGTGAAATTAAAGTTATTAAAGATAGTAAGCATTTTTTATTTTGCTTGGCAGAGCAGGACCTTATTTATGACTTGAGGTTCAGTAATACTTCTGTATTTATTTAAATAGATAGGTGTGAGTGATTGGATGGTTCGGATAGAAAAGAAAATCTTTCAGATCAAGGTCACTCATCTGAAATCCAGACTGAGATTTTAGCAGGTGAAAACACTTAGTTCCCTCTCAAACGTGAGGTTAAGGACTGCTGTGGAGAGCTTCTGGTTTGTATCTGGCATGAAAGTGGTCATTAATCTTTAATATTTTTATACCACTCTTTTGGACGGTCCTTCCATTTCTTGGCTTCTGCAGAACCACAACTCAGTGAACAGTTTCACCTGTCTGGAAAATAAATAGATTTTATTCAGGCACAGAGCTTTGTGCCTGAGATATTATGGCAATAAAGAGAATAATCAAATCCTGTACTGGGTGCACTTGTAATAAATTAAACCTTTTGAAAATGTACATTAATGACAAGTGAGTGTCAAAATATCCGATGTTTCAGCTCTTGTGTGTTTTCCAAAGTGTAGGCTTTTATCCCTTGGCCTCATCAGTCTGTAAAAATGGACTGGGGATTAGTTTATTTGTCAGTTCTGTCATATCTGTTGCCTGCTGGACTGGTGATACATCAGTTGGTTTAGTTTTGATTTTGCCATTTTTAAGACACC
>NC_045482.1:35806158-35891158 GCF_009650955.1 Corvus moneduloides | reverse complement strand
AAAGCCTTGGCAGGATTTTTTTTTTCAATAGTTTATTCATGATGTTCATTATTATGAGCTGTAAAGACTATGAGAATTTCATTTTTTAAATGTCTTATGGAATGTATCACTTTCTTAGATCTTGTAGACATGCTGTGGAAACCATAACATAAAATATGAGTTACTTACAATAACTAATTTTAATCCCATCTGCTAAGTATGACAACATTAGCATTTCCACTTAATTAAAAACACCCTTAAAGCAGCAATGTTTTAATCACTCCATTTTATTTACTCTCCTCCGGTGTCACTTATAATTGTAACTTTTTATTTTTTAATAATGAGGGATTTTTTTTTCTCTGTGCATCACACAAAAAGTGCTGTTGATAATTAGCAGTCTTCTGTTATTACTAGACTCAGGTGTCACAACTGTGTCTCATCCTCATTACAGTAAAAAATTTCACCTATCAGATTCATTATTGCTAGATAATGCGACTGAGAGCCTTAGCAGGCCCTCCAGAAAAGTAATTCAGCCAAGCAAAATTATCAGCTAATTATATTTAGAATCAAAAGCCCAACAACTATTTGCAGATAAATTGTATGAATTGAAGTGAATAGACCTGAATATTAAGATTCATAGATTTAGCAGATGATTTGTTAATTGGAATAAAAAGACCATTTACTAGCCATTTTAACAATAGATCAATCGGAACTCTTATTTATTATTTAGCTAGTAGTGCTTAAGGATTGAAATGAGGAGTAATTGTATTATTGTTATGATATGATACTTTTCTGGGAAAGCACAGAAATGCTTTGAAATTAAAGGATTCCCTGTGCATCCTCATGCCAAAGTCTGTGTCAGTGTGAGCTCTGCCCAGTTTGATTTGATGTTTAGCTCTTGACCACTGGAAGGTATAAGGTTTGTAGTAAAACTTACTACTCCTAGTAGGGACCGGTCAGAAAATACACCTAAACTTCGGTGTGGAGAGGTAGCGAAGGAGTATGCAAATAAGATCATTTGCAAATGAAAGAATTACAGATTTTTAACTTTTATCCAGCAAACCGTGGAGGCATTAAATTCTGATTTTACTAATTCATGATCCTGGTAGAGGTTTTTCGTAAGGGGAAATTTCATACTCAAACGATGACTCAGATCCCATCTTGGCCTGCAGTTTTGTTTTAGGGAGCTGTTCTTCTTTTTTTTTTTTTTTTTCCATGCAGACGATATGATTAAAAAGCAAATATTTTAACATAACTTAGTGATCTGAGCTATTACTGAAATGTCCACAGTTTCACTCTTTTTTTTTTCCTCCTAGATTAAAGAAAACTTTAAAAATCTATTTGCTTTGACATATGACACAATATTTAAGAACTGAAATCATCAATTAAATCACACATCAGAAACATTTCCCTTTGGTAAAAAATATAGTGCTAGACGATGTACACTTTGAAATTGTTGTTAATGTTTAAAATGCAATCTGAAGTGCATATGTTATTTAAAAAAAAAAAAACATAAATTACAAATTTTAAAAGTTTATGAAAAAAAAACCAGCAGTCATTTCTTAGCAAAAGCATTTGCAGAGAAATGTGTCTTTGGGGTTTGTGGATATGCATAGTTTTCTAGCATGAAAGCTGAATATGTTATTCTTTATTTTCTTTTTTTTTCCTGTTTAAAATTGAGTAGATCTAAAGGAAACAGAGTCCTTCCAGGGTACCTGTAATAAAGTACCAAACCTGACATTCACGTGAAAGTAGCAAAAGCCTTTGGGTTGTCACTGAAAATAGAAAAGGTGAACGTTGACAAGATTTCAGATTTTTTTTTTTATTCTGGGGAATGAGGGAAACTGAAGTTAAAAATAAAGTCCTCGTATGGTCAACATGTTGGAGGAAATTCAAAGCCTCTCATAAAATAAACATATTTTAAGAAGTGTTTTGAATTTCACTGTGTAATTTCTGGCCAACAGAAATTACAGTTGTATCTTTGGAGGGACGTTGTGTCAGATCAATGGTCATTATGCGAAAAAAATAAACTGAAACCTGGATGCCTTTAACCCGTTCAGCTGTTAAAATGTGAACTCCAAGGGGGACAGCTCTGCTACTGGAAAACTTTGTGCCACAGCAGTGCAATTCTAAAATATTTGGGTTTGATGTTATGGGAGATATGTAAAATGTTCCTTGGAAAAAAAACACGAGTACAAAGCTTCGCGCGCTTTGGCAAAGGAATTTCATCGGCGGTTATTAAAAAATACAACAGTTTATGTCCCGAAAAATAAAGGAAATTATCCAAAGCATGTGAGTAAGCTGAAATATCCCAGCCTGGAGCATGCTGCAAGTTGTTCCTGGGCTATATTTAGCTGTAACCTTTGGAGTCGGGAAGTCTGAGGGGAATATCTGCTGTGCCAGGTGAGGGTGGTGTGTGTGTCTGCGAGCACGCCCTGGTGTAGCCAACGTGCCCCTTGTTTTCCAGCAGCATTATTAAGCAAAGCCGTCCATACTTCACCATGTTGTTACATGTGTCTGTCTGCTGATTATAAAATGTGTTAAACAGTATTTAAAAAACAAAAAAATGCAGAGCTGCGCTTTGATTTATTCAGCGAACAAAACATATGCTCGCTGTTCTGTTCTATGTAATTCATATGATCAATAAAATTTTCTTTAAAAAGAGCAACTTTGGCATTTAGAAGGATTATGCTGCTGAAGAAAAAAAAAAAATGTTTCCCTCTTGCTGCATGCAGGCAACCTCAAGGCTCTTGCACGGAAATAAGTTTTTTGGCTGACTAACATCTATTTTTGTGTATTTGTGATTTCTAATCCTCAGGATCGAGGCTGTGCATTGTGGCTGTTACCCGCTGTGTCCCAAAGCCTTGGTGTACCCAGAGATATTCCCAGGTAGCTGCTTTGTTGCCTATTCCTTCTGCTGAAACGTAATAACGTGATTCCTGCTAAAATCCAAAGTTTGGGAATAAGCTTGAGTGAAAGCAATTGTTTATTTGGCAAGCCAACATGTTAGTGTTAAGGCAAATTTTATGTGTTTTAATACATTAGACGAAGTTTATATTTGCCATCTGTTCTTTTAAGATAACACAAAAGCAAGTTTTGAAATAGCATTCTTCATTGTTAGCATACACATCCCATAATGATAGATTTTTGTTAAAAGGTCAGTGATGCTGCAATGGTTTGCAGATTTTTATTTTTTGATACACAGAAGAGGGGAAAAAAAAAAAAAATCCAGGCCTGAAAATCACACCAAATTATTTAAACAATTTAATACTTAATAGTATGCAACTGCAGTACAGGATACACACTAATGTAGTACCAGTTCTTTGAAAAATCTCATCACTAAATGTATCACATATGCATTGTGTTACATTAGAATAATGTATTTTAATCACCCAAAGGAGATGTCTAAACAGCACAACTACACAGTCTTATTTAGCATTAAACATCCTTGTGAGCTGAGGTAACCTTATAAAATCATGCTTAAATAATGTAAAACACGAGGCGGCACAGAGCAATATGCATTTTTAATTAGTAAAGTGACTAATATCGAGTGTGTGCTTTGAGGTTTTTGTTTCATTAAAAATGTATCTGTTTTTCCTGCAGCTGAATATCTGTATTCTACACCTGAACAGCTTTTTAAAAGGCTTCAGAATTTCTGCAAGAGACCAGATATTGTAAGGAAACATCTCTATAAGGTAGTTGTTTGGAATAGTTTTAGATGATATAATGCCATATTGAAGTACAAAGGGAGAAAAAAAAAACCCTTAAAAAAACAACATTTAATTAACATACTAATGTTTAAAGGAAACATGCTAGGGAGGGATATTAGTCGTTACACTAACAAGGATTAATTAAACTAGATGCCAGTTGTATTAACCTAGGTCTTATGAAATACGTGCACTTAATGCATGCTACATGCTTTTTTTTAATTTATTGTTTTCTAAAATGACTGTCCTTTACATTTGGACCCAAGAGGCTTATAAAAATGAACCTGGATTAATGCAACTCATTAGTTTAAAAGGAAAATAAAAGAAAGATCCTACAATTATACTAATGAGGATAAGCCTACCTTCCTATCCTAATTTAATCTTCAAAAAATGCAGGTGACAGGTATCAGGTAAGACTTCTTTGGCTTCTGGAGTAATTTGAGTGCTTTTCATAATTACAATTATTTTAATTCTTTGCTTTATAAGGTGTGTTGAGCATTAAAGTTTATTGGGAGCATAATTTACTGGTATTTTTCATGTCCCCTTCTTTGCAGTTATTTCTGTAGAGAAAGTCCAGGTTCAGTGGCAAACTCTCCATTCAAGTTTTGCTCAAGTGTTCGATGCTAGAGCGACTTCCATGGTTTTAAGTGGTGTATTTACACTGATGGGAGTCACAATTTTTTTTTTTAAATTTGAATGTGGATGAAGCACTAAATGTTACATTATTCCAGTGAAGAGCTGTTACTACTCAATGCTGCTGTTTTCTGCATGCTGATTTGTACATTTACAGCAGTTTTTGACTTTTACTGTCCTGGCTCTGCCGTGGGCAGGTTGGATACACATCACCGCTGCACGACAGAGGTGTTTCAGCTCATGAAAACCCCTGAATTCAGCTGAAAGTCCTTGAAGGCTTGGGTGTGCATGGAAATACTCCTCGTGTTAACCCGTGCGACACAAATGCGGTTCTTGGAGCGTTCCCTGGCTGTCGCCGTCCAGCCACACTGTTAATGAGCAAGTTGGGTAATCTCCTCCTTAATTTGAAGTCTCATGCTGCCAACACACACAACCTCATGCCTCCACCTCTCTCCCTCCCTCTGACAACCAGAAAGTGTTGGGTCTTGCTGTCTTGTCTGCCTCTCTTCCCCTTTCTGCACGCACATAGCAGGAGCAGCGAGGGCTTAGCCCAAGCCTTGACTTTTTTTGTGACCTAAAAATAGGCATTTACATAATGATACATCAAAGATGATGTTGTTTCTTCAGGAAACAGTTAAACCTCAAGAAAAAAAAAAAAAGGAGAGAACCAAAAATGCAATTTAACACCCAATTTCAAGCTCATTATCTTTCATTGTCTATTAACTTGGCAATGGTTCAGAAGGTAGCTCATAATAGTTTAAAATGCTGACTGAACACTTCCAGTGTTCAGCATTACTTCTTGAGTCAATAGTATCGTAGAGTTAGGCATGGGGGCTTCAAAGGGAAAACAGTTCTTAAACGTTTACCTTGGTGTTTTCCAATGCTTCGAGCTCAGCTAATGGTTGCATTCACAGGGATTTTCTCCCAACGTATGGATTCTCATCTCCTGAACACAGAGCCAAGGCGTGCAAAAGATACTGATATAAAATAGTACAGGTCGAAAATGTGTGCACAAGCCCCGTAGGCAAAATGCTGATTTGCTTGAAGGATTTTTTCTCTTTTTAAAAGAATTCCTTAGGATGATTTGTAGGCAGAAGCTGAAGGTGTTTATCCTGCCCCTCATGCATGGGGTTTGCAGTCCCATTCAGATCTTCTGAGTGTCAGAGCTGAACCTCTGCAACAGGTAGCAATGGAGCTGAGTGGGGGATTGTTTTAAAATGAGGAAAGCAGAGCCTAATCCAGCACCTGTGAGCAGCAGAGGAAAGATCCCTGTTGTCTTTAATAGGCTTTGGATCAGCTCGGAGAATACTGTTAGAGTTGTCCTTTTGTGCCTACACCCACGTACACCTGGTCTTCCTTCACAGTGGACCATCCACAAAATCTCCTGGAAAGTGCTAGCTTAGTGCTGTGCTGTTAATGTCATTATAGCTGGAGTGATGCTGCTGTGTAAGGAAGCTGAAAAGGCTGAAATCCTGAAGGCTACGCAGCACTTGCACCGTATTTTCACTTTTTTTTCTGATCACTATAATATTATCTCTGCTTTAGTGGCCTAGAAAAGGGATCCCAGCACAAGAGTCAATGCTAACCAGCTCCTTGTGTTTCTGAAACCATCCTGCCTTACTCTCTGCATCAAGTTTATCAAGTATCTGTGAAATTTTGGAAGTAAAAATGCTTTAAAAGCAAATAGTGCTTTTCTCTGCTGGTGGGGATTCTGCTCCACAAGTTGGGAAATAACAACCTTGGCTTATCCTTTTACATATTGTTGGGATTTTATTACTCAGATATCTATAATAATTAGATAGTGGCTAATTAAACAGGCAGTTTATTCCTTCAGATGTCCTCAATGCTTGTGCTGACAAGATTAGGGGCAGGAAGAAGATAAATGGCAGTGGGGCAATGGGCTTAGGGACTGGACATAGGGAACATCCCTGTGAAAATGCACAGACCAAGGCATTAAACTGTAGCAGCTTAACTCCACGGAGCAGATTCATGCTGGCAGACTTTTAAAAATGTCCATAATGTAAGCACCTATGAAAACCTTTCCAAATGATGTACTGCTCACCCTGAGTATTCACACAGCACTCAGGGCTGGCTCGTTTGCATTTCAACCTTGCCTTCTGCCAGTTATTAGCAGAAGATTGAGATGAGAGGAAAGCAAATCTCATTTGTTATCAATTATTTGTTCTGTTCCAGTTTTATGGAATCAAACTCTAGTTCTGTGTGGTTTTGGTTGCCAAAGTAAGCACCGGAATGAAGCAAGTAACAACAACAGGGCATTGGTCAGGGCACACCACAGGACCTTTCAGTGCCCCATCTAGTAGATTTAAAGTTAAAATAAAATAGGGCAAAGCATTTGTTTCTGCATTATTTTTTTTTAAGTTTACCTTGCAGTTTCCTCACTTGAGTTTCTTAATTTAAAACAGCATGTATAAAGAGTATACAGTGGAAAGGGACAAGAAGAGTTGCCAAAAGCCAGGCATGGAAGGAGCTGACAACTTTAAATAATCTCTCCCAGCCCTCCCAGCTGAATGAGTGCTGGTTGACATGCTGTCAGCTTCAGTTCCTACAGAAAAATCCTACTCTCACTCACGCTTGTTTAACGGAGAAAAGAATTTGGCCCACTTTCTGACATTCATCTTCTCATTTCCATCACACTACAGAAGCTCACCTGCCTATGAAAAGACACATGGCATGATTTTTTTCTTTCTTACACCACTGTAGAAGGAAGTCTGCTGAATTCAAAGGGATTAAACTGCTGTAAAATCAAATTAAGTTCCCAGTTAGACCGTAGACATCTGAATTGTTTCCAGTCTCAGGATTTGGCTGTATAGGGCAGTTCTAACAAAACTTTCTTTTTTTATTTTTCTTTCCTTTTCTTTTTTCTCTGATTTGAGATAAAGCAGTACCTTGGGTATTTCAGGGAAACATGTAGAAGGGAAACCAGCTTCTGGTCCAGCTTTCATATTTAGGCAAAGCCAGGGAAGCAGCAGGAGGCATTCTCAGTGTAAGGATACAGGGCACTGGGCACATGAGGATGCAGGGGAGCCTGGCGCCAGATGTCCCATCAGCCACTCAGCCCTTTTTTTCACAGTTCCTGTACAGGCCATGTGAGAGCTGGGGATGGTGCCTCTGCCTTTATCCTTACCCAATCACCAGCAAAACTCCATGGGAAATTCATTTTTGCATAAGCAGCCTGGTCTAGTGGAAGGTGTCCCAGCCCATGGCAGGGGCTTGGAACGAGATGGTCTTCAAGGTCCCTTCCAAGCCACACTATTCCATGATTGTGCAATGTGTTCATGATGGTGTTTAATTTCCTTAATTAGCTCAGGTTTTCCTCACCTTCAGTTGTGTTGAGTGTCTCCTTGTCCTGGAGTTGGTCGCCTGGAAGCAGGAGCTCCCCCACCCATCTTTACTGTAGCATCCATTATTTTATAAACATTTGTCAAACATTTACAGTATCCCAGTCTTTTCAGTCTCTCCCTGAGAATGTTATTCCATGTTTATATTCTAATCTCTCATCATTCAAGCCATTCTGATGCTTGAGAGCTGTTTTTGTGCTGGTGTGATCATTGCTTTAGAGAATTCTAGGCCGTGCCATCAGTTTATGTGATGTGTAGTACTCTGATAATTTCCAACCTGTTCCTTATGGAGCCAATCCCACTGTTTACTTTTTAATGGTGAATGTATATTGAGCAGATGTTTGCTTACAGTGTTCTCCAGATCTTTTGTCCCGGGCTGATAAAGTTAATTCAGAGCTTTATAGGGTATGCAAATAGTGCACATATTTCCATTCATCCTGCTGGCTTTCCGTTCATTAGCAGAGCATGTTTGCAGAGTTAAAAAAGAAGGAATTGTATTGAATTTCTGTTTTTACCTGGCTAGCATTAGGTACAGGTCAGAAGGAGGTTAGAAACACAAGTGAGAGACTTGTATTTGCCTCTTGAGCTGCTCAGTTTCCAGTGAACGTGATTTGAAATGGTTTCAGAGGTGGTTTAGATCTGCTTCTCAGAGCCTGTGGTCTCGATCTGCTTCTCAGAGTCTGTGTGGGGAGGTTATAGTGGCCTGGGAGCTCTGGAGTGCAGTGTGCTGTGTCCATGCTCTCCCATCTCTGTTCCAGTGCTTAGGCACATGATCCTAAGTAAAATGTGTAAAGCATAAGGATTTTTTATGTGAAAGAAAACTTCCATTACTTACTTGGAACACAGAATCACAGACTAGTTGAGGAAGGTGCCTCTGGAGGTCACCAGCTCAGGCTCTGCTCAAAGCAAGGCCAGTTTCAAAGTAGGATCTGACTTCAAACTTGGATTAAGTTTCTCAGGATCACATCCAGGTCAGACTCGAGTCTTGATGCTTTCCATTCACTGTGTATGGCTGATACAGGTGAAATCCCTCTCTAGTTTAGGAGCTTGCACAGGTGGGAAGGTCTGCTGGACTGTGGGACGCAATTTAAGCATTTTGGGTCAACCTTAGGTCTTCAAGCAACTGTGGTAGAGGGAGCTTGGCCTGGCTAACATGGGTCCTCAGCGTGGAAGAAGTGAACTGGGAGAAAGGCTGTTGGAATTGCCTAATTTTGGGATCCAGACATAGATAAATGGATATATTTGTAGATGTGTAGTGGCCTGCACCTGCACTTCTCCCTGGGCTTGCCATGCTCTTGGCTCTCAGGTAAATATCCAGGAGACTCCAGCTCTCTGAAAATCACAGAATCATAGAAATACTTAGGTTGGCAAAGACCCTTAAGATCACTGAGTCCAGCCATCAATCCAACATTTCCATGATCACCATGTCCCCAAATGTTGGCCTGTAGCTCACAGCACTTGCAGAGTAGGACTAAAGCATTTATGGGGGCAACTTTCAGCATAAACACCAGGACTTGGAACTTCTCATTCTGACAGTATTAGATAGCTTCCAGGGGAGTTTTAGACAGCAAATGAAAACTGGCAGATGAGCCACAGCCACTTCAAAACAGTAGATGGAGAAATGGGTCAAAGGAAATAAGAAGAAAAGTTGCAAAAAGCATGAAAACTCTCTTTTTTTTTCAGTACAGTTTATTGAAATTACCTTGAGAAAAAAAGCATTAAAACTGTTTTCCTACTGTTACAGTCAGTCAGTGTGTTCTGAACTATGCTATGCAAGGTACTGCATGGATTTGCATCCAAAATTTGATGGTTTGTGTTTAAGGACAGTAAAAATGAGATGAGTTTTAAAAGTCCAATATAAGAAACTGCAGAACAGACCAGTTTGGTCACAGAAATACTGTTACTCTGCTGAGGTGTACTAAATGGCTCTGCCTTGGGCCTCACAGTGCACCCAATTCATGTAAAGCAGCGGTATCTTTTGATGGTGGTTTCCAAAGGTGGTTGGAAGCTTGAAAATTGAACTCCAAAAATAATTGCTGCAAACTGTTTTCCACCTTGATTCTTCCCCCTTACTCACTTGCAGGGGGAAGGAGCTGGATCACAGAGTAGATCTGACCCAATACAAATTGGCTCTGTAAATCATTCTAGTCTTGCCTGCCAAATCTCAGGTTTTGTGTGGAAAATTAGTCTCTAAATCTTAATTTTCTTAAGGCGATTTTTTTAAAAGTGCATAAAATCTACACTAAATCAGTACTGTGTGCTTGAACTCCAACTGTCCTGAAACAGCCAGTCTGAATGGATGAACACTCCTTATTAAATTTGAAAGGTTAGCTCTGAAGTCTAATGATGGGAGAGTAGACATTAAGTGCTTCAGTTCTGATCTTAAGACCCTAGAAACAAGTTGATTATTTCATGAAAAATACTGTGCTGCTACTGACATTATGCTGTTTGTTCTTTATGGGAAGATGCTGCTTTATGTGAAAACTTTGCTTCTTTTGATCTCCACATATTTAGGAACTGTTGATGGAATGATAGTGATGGAATTTTACTCCTTGAAAAAATGAATGTCCAGACCTTTGCAGAGTTATCACTCCTCAAAAAAAAGGAGATAATTCTCAAGCAAAGCCCAGACTGATGATGGTCAAGCAGAACTAGGCCCGGCTCCTGCTGGCTTGTGGTTCTGCCATGTCTGAGGATGAGAAGGGCACATTGGTCCCTGAGGGTGTCCAGTCCTTGGCGTGTCCAGTGACACCACCAGTAAAGCAGAGGGAGCCAATAACCTGGGCCTGATGACCAGCTCACCTGTCTTAAAAAAACCCCACTGAGTTCACCCCGTTTTTAAATAGCACCACATAAGTGTTCTTTGACCAACTGGCTTCCACCCCTCCTGAAATCCTTCCTGCATTTTGTGTCCCAGCCTCTAACACGGTTCCGTGTGCTTCTCTCTTGTGCTTCCTCGCAGGGCGAGACGGCCGGGTTTTCTTGGGCAGCGCTCGGCAGTAAATTCAGGTCTCTGCTCGCAGCAGAACCGAGGGAAGATTTGTGACAGATGGGGCTAAGTCACAAACTTGCAGCCTCAGGCAGAATTGTGGAAGTTTCCAGAGTGTGCCCATATTTACCTGATCAGAGAGAAAAGAAAATCTGCAGAGGAAGCCGAGCCTGGCTGCTTGTCATAGCTGACACAGAGCCATCTGCCACAAACCTGTGGCGGCTTCAGATCTCCAATCCCTGCCACCACCCCAGCTCAAATTAAATACAGATTCTTAGAGACGTTATGATGGTTACACATGTCCTCGGCATCACATGCAGGAGACTGTTCAAAAAAAATATGTGGCCTGTTGTGTAACCGCACTCATGTATCCCATATGTGGTGCCACATTGAATTTCCGGTTGAATCTGTTTTTATCCTTTGTACTGGATGACATGGTGCCTGAATTCTTTCTTTTCGCCGACACGATGGCAGCCAAGCTGCAGCTTCAAACGCTCACACTTGGCTGAGTTTCTACCTAGGTTGCCAGGTTATCATTGGAGCCTTATTGTGTCCTCAAAGGGCCACAGGGCCTGAAAGGAGGATCCGAATGCTGCCGGACTAATTGGGCAGCCATCTCCGGGTTGTTGGGAGGCAAAGGGCTGCTTGAGCACTTCTCTTTCTCTCTTTTTTTTTTTTTTATTGCAAATTAATGACTCTCTGGCACAGGGGTTTTTAAGTGAAGGTATTAATAAGGGGTCTGGCAGGTAATCCCATGATTCGTGGAGTTACATTTGCATTTAATTAATCTTAAAGAAAGCTGAAAGATAAACAGCTGTAATTCAAACTAGCATTGGAAATATGCTACATGGTGCCATCTATCCGATAAAATGAAAGCCGAGACACTTGTTTTATTTCTCTCAAGGATGGAGAACAAACAGATAACAATCAAAATACTTCCAATAAAAACCAGTAGTTTAAATGTAATGGCAGTTCATCAAGAATCTTTGCATGCAGTTGCAAATACAGTCTTTTAAAGATAAATCACTTATGATTCCTGCAGTCAAGCCGCAATATTTGTTGATGTAAAATGTTTTGAAGATGTAGATTGTACAATAAATTTTTAATAAAGTGCCCACTGCAATTTTTAATTAGCATATCTCATTCATGTATAAGTGTGTACATCTATCTGTATGTTTATCACCATGCATATCCTTGTGTCAGAGTCAATGAATGCAATTGTGTCTTTATCTGCTGAAGTAGAATCTGGTTTGCAAGTGATAATAAAACCTTATGACAATACTGAGATTTTCAACTCTGCTCTGGGAAGAAGCAGGAAGAGGACTCTGGGTAAGGTGTTACGACGCGAAGCCTGGTAAGACTTGTCTTTGCAGACAGATGTGTTCTCAGCTTCCCTGAGATCAGGGAGGGCAGCTCCTCTCCCTGAAAGGGGTGAAAGGCACAGGCTAATCCCCCTCCCCACACCCGCCTTTGTCACTTCTGACACCATCAGGAAGCTGAAATGTCATTTTTCAGCATGAAAAGAGGGCATGTGGTACTTCTTGTTAAAATTACCCCATGAAGCAATCAAAAACAACCCAGGGAGACCCAATGGAAAGTGTTTGGGTATTCTTCTAGCACTGCAGGGTTGTAATTTTGCAGTTATCATCTCTCTGTATGCGAGTTCCTCCTCCTTTCTGCTCAGCCAAAGCCCAGCTTGGCTTTAGGCACTGCATGTGGTTGGGTGGACATGGTCTTCCCAAGAGCATAGGTCTGGTGGTCATCCTTGGAACAGCCGAGGAACAGGACTGCCTTGCACTCCTACCAGAGGGTATCATAGATGTTTACCAGTGTCATCACACCTTGCACCAGCAGATTGGAATATTTTTTGGCTTTGCTGCTGGGGAAACTGAGGCATGGTGCAGTTATAGCAAATTGCTTCAAGTATCACAGTGAGTCATCCTCCAAACCAATAAAAGGGAAAGAGGAGATGCTGTAACGCTGCACTCAGGCTTGTGGTGAGCAGACTCAAAACATCAAAGCTGTGTGATTTGCACTCAAAGGCTCCTGGTGTCCTCAGGGCACACCCTCATCAGCCCCACGGCCAGAGGAGGTCTCGCCCAGCTCCTTGGTGAGGTGGAGCTCTGCCCTGCTGAACTTACTGGCAGTGATACTTCAACCATGCCTACCTCTGTCTGGTGAGCAAGGCTTCATCTTGGTGGAAAATTTTTCCCTTCTTCTGAACCCTTGCAAATAATGTTTTATAATAGAAACTCTGTGAGGAGTTTAATTGCAGGGTAATAAATAGCAATGCTGTGTTATCTCCTGATATTTCTTTATATTCTTAGCGAAGATGCACAGCTGCTCTGGAGCAAGGATCCCTGGAAGTGTTCAGGGCTGGCTTGGACAGGGCTTGGAGCAACCTGGTTTGGTGGAAGTTGTCCCTGCCCATGGCAGGGGATTGGAACTGGATGAGCTTAAAGGTCCCTTCCAACCTGAATCATTCTGATTCCATGTCCTTACCGCATCATGGACCTGCAGGTTGGCCTCATGTCAGGGGCCACCCTGTCCTGTTTGAGGTCCTCAGTCAAGAAAGAGAGTGATGTAGGAGTGCCAGGTAGCCAGAGGTGATATTTCCCCCAGAGAGTGTCCCCTTCAGCCCTGCAGACTGAAACAACCTGCGGAGTTTTGCCTCTCAGTTTCAGCAGAGGAAACGAGACTGTCGCCCTGCGCTGCTTCATTTCAACCCCTCACTTCAAAAGGTCAGAGAGACAAATTGGGACCTCGGTCCCATTGTTCCTACACACATGAGTAAGCAGTGAATGCAGACACCTAATCTTGTGAGTAGAGCGAGAGCATTGAACCTTGATTTGCTTTCATATTTATTGATGTTTCACCTGCATTGACACAGCAGTGCCAAGGCTTTAATGCAAGTTTCAGTGCAGAGTCAGGGCTGGGTTTTCCCGACTCTGTGCCAGTCTCACCAGGCAGCACCCTGACCAGACAGCTCCTCCTGCATCAGTAACAGGCCAGGCACCTAATCCTACAATCCTTTTGTCTCAGCATTTGAGGTCACAGGAAACACAGGTTTATTCCACACGAGAATTGTCTTTTCCCATATAATAGAAAGGAAAATCCTAAAGCAACTAGGGAATTCTGTAGCAAACCGTTTCCAGCATTCCTAGCCCCACTCTGGTGCTGCAGGCACGGCAAGGAGCCGTGGCACCGACCAGCTTCCATCCCTGTTTGCAGCACTGAGACCTCTGCCTCAGCTCAAAGCTGTTCTGAATTAGGTGGTTAGATTTTTCTAATTGCGTTTTTAAAGACCGAGCCAGCAGTTCATTAGAAATCACGGAGCAAATTCTGCTTCTCTATTACACCAATATAAATCTTGAATGAATTTATATCAGGATAACTGGGAGGGTAGAATGTACCTCCCATCTTGTTCCTCAGATTATTAAAAGTTAAAGGGCCTTGAAAATTAAATTCACCTTTCCCTGTTCAAGCTGTTTTCTCTGTTTTTTATTCCAGAAAGGACAGTTGAAAATGATTAACCAGCCTCCTTTCTGCTCATAGGCGCTTTCAAGTTGGGTTCTCATGTACTAGCCCAAGACTAGTTTGTGTGGAAAAGACCAGAGGGCATTTTCTTTCAAACAAATTGTTTTCATGGGAATAATTTCCCAGAGAATTATATTAAAACCTTTCAACGAATCCTTGATTTTTGAAAATAATAAAAAAAAAAATTCCTCTTATATATCCTTGATTTGGGGAACTTGGCATTGTATTTGCAGATATAAATGAGCACCTTAATGAAAGTCCTTGAGGATTTTACCTTCTAACAGGCTAACCTTATTTAACCAAAATACTTCTTAGCGAGGCTTCCTCTTGCTGGAAAATTTTGCCTCCGAGTTACCAGCCCTTGCAAATAAGGTTTTATAATGGAAACACTGATAGAACTTTAATTACAGGGCAATAAATAGCATCGCTGCCTAATCTTCTGATATTTCTTTAGATTCTGAGGGAAGATTCGCAGCTGTTGCTGGAAACTGATAATCAGGGGCTGTAGGGGTTGGAAGTTGTTCCCCCCACCCCGCGGAAGCAGCAGCGGCAGCAGCGAGCGCGGAGCGGGAGGAGGCTGCGGGACGCGGCCGCGGGACCCGGGAAGCGGCGGCTGCTGCGGGGAAGGAGGGGAGGGACAGGGGGGGAATCGGCACCTTGGCATCGAATATCCCACCCGCGGAAAAGGTTTTCCCATCCCGGTGAATGGCCGAGAGAATGGAGGTGTGGGCAGACCAGGTTAAACGAGGCCAGTGGCAGCTGTATTAGTAAAAATCGTAAATAATAAAAATCATGGCGATAATAATGATGCGAGGGGCGTGAGCCGGGGGCAGTCGCTGTCGGGGCAGCCCTGCGGTGCACTCCGCGCATCCCGGCGCATCCCGGCGCGGCGCTGCGGGCGGAGCGGAGCGGAGCGGAGCTTCCCCGGGAAGCGGGGGACGGACACGCCGCCCGCCACTTTTTGTCATCGATACTATCGATAATAAAAATATTCTCTTGAAAATCAGATTCTTCCGTAGCACTGCTATACACAGACAGCAAAGAGAAAGGCTCCCCCCTCCGCCGTGGCTTTTCCGCGGGTGCGGAGCGGCCGCCCGTGGTGCGCAGCCTTCCCGCGGCCCTGCGCGCCTCCGGCCGCCCGGCCCCGTTTCTCCTGCGGTTCCTCCAGTGAAAACACAGCACCAAAAAACACCAAACGAACAAAAAATACCCTCAAACCCCCGAAAGAAATCCCGGGCAAGGAGCGCGGCGCTGGGGAGGGATGGGAGGGATGCGTGCGAGGGGCTTAACCCTTGGAGCTTTGAAGGCAAAACAAGGAAATACGTTGGAAAGGCATGTCTGTAAACAATGATAATTAGCCTTTTCAAAAATCATAACACTGATTAAAATCTCGGATTCATTATTTATTCATCACAGAACCTCTTTGCAGACCTGGGAATAGTGATTAAAACCTAAGTGCTTCTCGATTTTGCACAGCTCGAGAGGAGCCTAAAAAGGGGTTAAAATAGAAAGGAAAGAGGAAACCAAGCAAAGAGAATTCTTCTTTTAAGAACCAATACTTTCTTCTTCCCTTCCTGGCAGGAATACTCTTATTCCCCCAAATTTTGGTATTATGAAAATGTTTCTCATACTAAGTACAAGTGTTAGACTGAATCCAGTTGGTACTAAAATTGCAAACACACTTTCACTCCTAGAAAAGCCAACAGAAAGGAACTTCTTTTAACTCCATAATAGCAGGTTACGAAGTAAATGAACAACTGATGGTCAACTGGCCAATTATGGTATAAATATCCGTTGTTTACAGCGAGGTGTTAAATGAGCCTTTTGAGCACAAAGGATCAGACTGTCTAAGCTACAATTTGTGCTTCATCCCATTATGTCTCCCCGAAAAAGGCCCGTGCCGTTGTAGGTAATGTGCGCACAGAACATATTTCTCTCTGTTGATTTTAGTTTGCTTTAATTCAATACACACTCTTGTTTACTTTTTAAAATTTAAATAAATGTCAGCATTGTATAATTTCTATGTTAACAAAGCAGTGAGCAAAATCCCTTGTATGTTTATAAAATATTATTGTTTAATTCACATAGTTTAGGAATTCCAAATGTTGAGAATAGGAAGGAGGCCAAATACCATCTGTTTATAACTATGATGCATCATCATATGTGTACTTTAAAAAAGAAGAAGAAAAAAAAAGCTTGGTCAATCATGCCACTGTTCTATCTGTTAGGAATATGGTGAGGATTTAAAATCTCTCTGTGCCATCCACAGGAAATTTTAGCGTGGTTTAATTCCGAGCAGGGATGTTACAGGAGTTGCTCACGTCTGTGTTCCTGTCAGAAGAGCTGCAGGAAACACTCACGTGCCCCAACCACTGCAGGCACGAATTCAATCACTTTCTCCCAGCCTCAATATTCCCCACTTGCAAAGACCGAGAAGCAAAACCTGAGAGATTTATTTAAACTCCTTTATAGGTTTTGGGGGGAAAGAGGGGAGGTGTGGGTGCATTTGGGGCTGCATTTCCAAGTGCTTCATACATTCGTGTGCCTGTGTTTTTAAGGACAGAAGGAAAGCATGAGGATTTTGTAGCCTGTCTTGCAAAACACAGGCTATAGACTATCATTCAGCTGATTCTGCAAATAGCTTTAAAAAAAAAAAACAAACCCCTCTGTCAAATGTTAGTAGTTTTAGGTCCAAGTTAAAATAGGTCCTCGTTAAAAATAATACATTCCATACTACGGAGTGGTACGTAACGTGCATTTTAAAGAGAAGGTAGTCTGCAGGCTTAAAAACAAAGAGAGTGTCTCCAAGTTAAGTAGATAAGAAGATTTTTTTTCCCAAACCCGAGTTAATTAGCTGGTACGTCAAGCCTCATAGATGTCTTCCTACCTTTCAAGGGCTGAAGAATCCCCAGTAAATGTACTTAAACTTCCTAGCGAGGGCCAGTGAGATGAATGCAGAGATTAGGGCGAGTATTACCGTGCCTTCTCAGTGCATCCCAGCTGCAGTTCATCCTACTATTGATAATGATGCTTGGAGTTACTGAGGTGGTTTCTGAAACTCACATATGGGGTCCTTTCCCCAAGGATGAGGAATAATAGCGGCACTCAGGTGGTACAGGGAGGGTAAGCACAGATTTGCAGTTGCCTCTGCCTGGTGCGTGGTGACTTTTCAGTCGTGCTGATTTAATAAAGGGAGAGGTGCATTCAGGACAAGGGCTGTAATTCTCTGGTACAGTGTTTGATTTGTATTAACAAACAGGAGGGAAAAAGAAAGCACAGGTGAAAGGAAAAAATGTCTGGGCTTGCTGGAAGCCAGCCCTGGCAGAACGCTGGTGCAGTATGAAACGTTTTGTGGCCAAACTCTCAGCAATTTCTGTAATACCACAATTTAGCATACTATACACTGCACTGAAATGCCTAGGACTTGTTTTTTGAACTTCTTCCTTTCTACTGTTACACTTAACTTGCAGCATCTTGAATTACTTAGCTACACCCCGATAGAAAGTTACCGTTTCTTTAGCTCTACACCCTGCACTGGGCTCTTAGTGCTAAAAGCTGTCCATCAGAGTGGGAAAGCCCTTTCCAGCCCTTTCCTGTGTATTTCCCAGCCTTTAACATAACCTTCTGAGACAGTTTATTATCTTGAAAGGCTTTAATATTTTTAATTAGGAAAAGGAAACGCCTTACACACCTCTCTTAAGTAATCTTTTTGGAGCTGGTTCCATCAACACGGATAATTTGCTACAGTGCCATGAGCTTAATCTACTCACACTGACATTACAGGAGTGAGAAACAGGACAAAAGGCACCTTCTGTCACTGCAGTTTGCAAAAATGTTCATAAATGTAAAATGTATACAATCCCAGCTTGAAAAAAACCTGGTGCCAGCTCCACACAGCCAGGCATGCATTCCTGCGTATTACTTCCTATTTTTCATGGCTATGTGATCCTGGGTCTCCCAAGCTCAGATAGCAATCAAGGGGGAAGATTGTTCAATTATGATGTGCATACCTGTCCACGAGGAGTTCTGTGGACCCCTCATGCTCGTTTATCACTTTGTTTTTACACACTGAAGTAGTTTCATGAGATACACGGACAGAGGCGGTTCTGAGGGCTGCTAAACACCATGTTCACTGCATGCTTGGTTTTGTGCTGTTCCTGGGCACTCAGAGCTGGTGCAGGGAGAAGGGCATTTGGAATCACGCTCCAGCACAGGTGTAAATCCTTTATAAAGAGCTGTGGTTGAGGTTGGATATCCAGGACATCCAGGTGGGGAGCCATTGGTCCCTGGGTCTCCCCGCTGTGTCTGAGGGCGCCTGTGCTGTGTTGGGACTGCAAACAAAACACGCACCAGGCATGAAGGCCTCAGTAATTCACAAGGAGAATGTGTTCTCTGGTCATCACACCAGCTTCTCACACCCTTTTCGGGTCTGAACACCTTGTGCTCCCCCTCAGCAGAGGTAACTGAGGGCATTAATCGTCTCACAAGCTCCTGGGCATTAACATTTAACCATCCTATAATTTGGTTTTTAAGTGAAAACAGGGAGATTAATAAAGTTAATCTAGCGTTCACACAGATTTGAGGACAGCTGACCTCTGCCCTCTAGAGACCCAGGCTTGTTTAAGAATCTGCATCTGGGAGAGCCCCTACAGTTGTTGTGTCACAGCCAGTCCTGTCCCCCATGGGCTGCAGAGTGTCACCTCGCTGTCTGCAGCAGGAGCAGTGGTGACAAGGAATTTGCTGCTTTTATTTATGTCTCCCTCCTCTAGAAGGGTCAGTGTTAGCAAACACAGCTCCCTCCTGCAAGATAGCAGCTCTCCTGGAAGGAGGCACAGCAAAAGTAAAATCTTGGTTAAAAGCTAGTCAATATTTTAACTTGTTTGCATATAGGAGAGAAAGAAAAAAATCAGACAAAAAAAAAAAAAAAAGGAAGAAAAAGGAAAGCAGAAATGTCAGGTCTTTGTTTTGGGGCACAGGTTTGCAACTTTTGACATTACCTTATAAAATTGCCAAATCAGGAAAGCCTTTCATGTTGGAGGCTTCAGCCAACGGAAGTCCTGCCTCAAACTGCAAAGCCTTATCTGTGGATTTCTTTGCACATTCCACGTCCTGCAATTCTTGGGGAAAAAAAACTTGGATAGGAGTAGTTCGTCAGTGCTATTAATAGATATGTTTAATGCAGAAGTGTGCAATGTGATGAGCAGCCTTGGCAGGAACCATATCCAGCCTGATTGTATTGTAATACTGTTTGATGCAGCAGTGTGTTTGATCAGTTACAAGTGATGAGTATCATATCACATCAAACAATTTAATACAGTCTCATTGTATGGAATTATGGCTGCTGTCAATCAGCATGTGGCCTATTCCTTACAGATCTGTCTTTGGGAGCTGGAATACGGTGGTAGCTTCATATGCATTAATAAATAAAGTGCTGCTGAAATTCCACGCAGACCTGTTGAGATTTTTGTTTCTCTTTCATGGCCTCTTTATTTTTTATTTCATTTTCATGATCTTTTGTCACTCTTTTCTTTTTCAATGCTGCATGGAGGTGAATTCACCTGGTCAACAGGACCACACAGGGTGGGGCTGGTGTGCTTTGAAAAATGCTTGGAAAACATCTAGAAAAAAAAAAATATATATATGAGAGTTGTGAATTTTGCTTTTCTGTGAACAGCAGCCTGAGTATAAATCCACTGAACTTGTTTTCAGCTGAAGCTTCACAGAGTCTCTTTTCTTGGCTTCCTCAGGGGGAGGAGAGGCTATCTATTAAAAATGCATATGTTTTGTCTTACTGCTTGGCACACCTCACTTGATAACCCCCTACTTTGGTTTGGGGATGGCACTCTTTGAACTTAAAGTCTCTTCCTTAGGACTGATATATTCAAGGTGCTGGAGGGGAAGCCTATGTCAGATGAAAGATATGTATGTAAATAACGGTATAGAGGTGGGGTTTAAGGCATCACCCATTTTACTATCAGTTCCAGACATATGCTGCTCTGCTGCTGGCTTGCCTTGCTCCCACTTCCTAACACGGAGGATGGTTTTTAATGAAGTCATACTCTGCTGCCTACAAATACGGGGTCATGCTACACTTGTACAGGAGTGGTGATTTCAGTAATGTTGCTTATTGTGGTCAAAGAGGGCAGAAGATTGCCTTTTTGCATCGTGTGGCTCTGGGGTTTTGGAGCCTGCACAGACAAATTGATTGCATTGCAGTAGGGCCACACTTTCAGAGAATGGAGGTGTCACGCTAGAAAGCCAAATTTCAGCAGCTGATTAATCAATGTAATGACTGTAAGTTTTTCCACCTTTTGCTACTGTCTCAGCCTGCAGATCTAAATACAATTGGTGCTTGAAAGGGAAACCTCAGAAGAAATTTATGTAGATGCTAAAGGAAGTGCATTTTGACTTAATAAATGGCACATTTCCTTCTGTATCAAAAATTATCCTCAGGGGTGAAACAAGGCCTGGTGAGAGATAGGGACAGGAATAAGGATAACTGCATTTAAGAGATATTTCTAACTGACTTTGGGGTGGTGACTGAGTTTGAGCTCACCTTGGGTTTGCAGGGTGCAGCCTGGCTTTCCCTGGCACAGATTTCCCAGAAAAACTGCACTGAGGGATCACAGCAGAGGACGGGGAGCAGTCAGGGCTGTGGAGTGGTCAGGAGGAAGCCTAGCATTACGTAACTCCAACAACCTGAGCTCGGAGGCATCCATATAAAGAAAATAAATGAAGACCCAGCTTGCTCCTGTAATATCATCCACCTGATAATTCCTGAGCACTGCTCAGCCAGGTATTTCCTCTGCCTCGTAATCCAAGCACGGCAGACAAGACCCCATATGCTCTGTTTTCCAATATAGGAATGGGTTGTCCTGTTACACAAATCATTCCAGAATCTTATTATTTTTATGGATTATAAAGCAGCCACAATTATACCCTGCTCTTGCAGTTGAAGCTGATTAATTCAGAGCCAAAGATCTCCATGGTGTCTGACAGTCTGGGTCTTACGGTGCAAGGTAATGCAAATATAGCAAGGTTAAAATAATATTTATAAGTGTCTTTATAGCAAAACTGTTTTACTTCAAACCTAGCTTGTTATGTGGCTACTAATGACACTCCAGGATCACACAGCACCTGAAGTGGAGCGTGTCCTACCCTGGTTTATCTCATGTCTGGCATTAATTGGCAATGGCTCCGTCTGAGACCGTGATCCAGTCAAATCCTGTAGGCCACGCAGGTCTGGGTGGTATTTAGATCAGAAAACTCATCCAAGCAAGAGGAGCATTGGTTTGCCACTAATCCACAGGAGAGCAGTACCTCCACAAGGTTATTCATAGATTATAAGGCCAAGAAAGGACTATTTGGATCATCTGGTGTCACGTGTATAACACAAGCCATATGACTTCCCTCAATTAATTCCTGTTTGAACCAGAAAACCTCATCCTCTACCAGTCTAAAAATTGCCAGCCATGCAGAAGCCACCACAACCTTTGATATTATTAGATACAGCGTTTTTGGAGAGATTTTCTCTCAAACAAGGGGTCAAAAGTGGCATTTATCTCCTCTGATTATTAGATCCTTGTTGCTAGGGCAAGAGTGTGAGTCACAGCATTGAGACCGGGGTTCCCAAATACCAATACCTTTCATCTGGATCTTCCTTGGGGTCTTAGCTACTTCTGGAATCCTTCATTTTGCCATTCTTCTGTGGTTTCTATTGCAAAGGGCAGTTCTTTGGCAGTCACCACAGTGACCAGTATCAATAGACCAGTGGCAGAGCAATGGTCTATTGATAAATAGTGGTCCCTGCAGTCATTTGGTGGAATCCACCCAAAATCACCAGGAATGACATTGCTAAAGTGATATCCATACCTATAGTTAAGAGGATTTGGTTTGTGCATTTTAAGGGTTTTAAAAAAATAAAATAAAGTAAAATAAAGTAAAATAAAGTAAAATAAAATAAAATAAAATAAAATAAAATAATTGCCACTAGTGTAGGTTGTGAAACCATTGCTGCTCACTGGGATGAAAGGCACCATATGTGAAACACGTTGCTGATTTCTTATCTCCAGAAGAAATGTTATCAAAGAGTAGAGGGACAGAATGATTTGTTTCTGCTGTAGGATCTGCATTTCATGGGTTTAGAGAATGAGGGTGAGTCCCATTCCCTCACTATACACAACCTAAATGAGCACTGCTGAACTAAAATGTCAGAATTTAGTAATAAGGAGAAAAGGTTTTTTTAAAAGTCCCATAGAATATTAATTTTTGCAGGCATTCACCCTCAGTTGTACCACACATATGTCTCCCTCCACCAGTGCACAGCCAATGGAGAAATATTATTTCTCAAACAGGGAAATGTGCTAAGAAGATGTCCACATCTTCCCCATGACAATAACAATGAAAAGCTTCACAAACCAGCAAATTTCAGGCCCTCCTTTCCTTTCTTGGAGGGTGGAGGGAGCAAAATTCTTAGCGACCATTTTGGGGACAGTGAGCTGTGGGACAAGAGGACCCTTCCTCCCATGGACTCCAGAGCACCCAGCACCCAAATGACCCCACCCTGTGCAAAGTGAGGGACCCCCATCCGTGGTCCCCCAGGGACACAGCCTTCCCCTGCTTGTAGGACACTCAGGACAGCTTGCTTTGAGCAAATGCTGCCTTATCCTCAGTGGGGGTGTCCAACAGGGGATCTCCAAGCATCTCGCCAAGAGGATGATGTGGCAGGCCTTTCCCAACATTAATGGTTCCGTGTGCTTCTCCATCTTCCCTTTCCTACCCTCCCGCCTCCGGTGCAGGACCCCCAACGAGTTAAAAGTGTAGGAGCTGCTCGGAAAGAGGTCAGCTAATAAATGATGTCTAAATCCCAGTCCCAGATTTTCTGTTTCCAACATGCTGCGCAACTAACACTGTGACACTTTGGCAAGATGATGGAGAAAAATCCCGTGCCAGCTGACTGATGAGCACCCATCTTTTTTAATTAATTGGGTTGAAAAATGTCTCGTGTCAGTTTGAATGTAGGGGCTCTTTCAGCTGCGTTTTTCTGGATACATATATATATATATATATATATATATATATATATAACTGCAGATTTGAGAGCCCAGCGTGAGACCTCATAAATGATAGAAATATGTATATATTAGAATTATACACACACACACACGCACATATTGGATAAATTGATACTTAAACATATATGTGTGTATATAATGTTCTGTTCTCTGTTCTGAGAGGTATTTATAAATAGATTTTATGTATATCCATCTCTATTATTCACAGCTCTATGTGCATGTGTATTGCAAAATCTGTTTGGCTTTTTTTTTCCTGATATGCTTTTTAGTTTTTAGCAGAGTAATATATCTGATTTCTCTTTAAATTAAATGAATTTATTTGTCTGCCTTCTCTTAATGGAATCAGTTTTGATATACTCTTTGTTCATGCTGTTACAGGCTTCAGTCTAAGGGCTCTTTGTATTAACTTTTTTAAGTTACATTACAAAGAGGTTTTAAGATTTCCCAACAGGCTTTTATTTAACCAGGGCTTTTGATCTCAAACCTGCTGGGGCCTAGTGAAATCCTTACCAATTCTCCAGTAACTCCTCACTATTGGAATTTGAAAAGACCCACCTGAAGGATTTAACTCGCTGTATGGCTTCAGCCATCCTTTAGATGCTTCTATTCATGCAGACAGCGAGGGGGTCGAGGGCACCCTTTGTGATCCTCCAAGTAGCCTAAGGTGCCCTTTGCATAAGTTGTACTCCTGAGGAAATAAAAATCAGGAGGACACAAACCTATATACCTTATTTCCTGCTATCTTTACTTAAAGGAGGAGCACAGGGGGTCTGCTTAACATCCTTTGCTACCTAAATACCTTTTGGACATGGGAACTCAATAAAGGAACTTTCATTGCATCCATTACCCTACTGCGGTGCATAGCAAATTAGATTTAAAAGGGTACTTTTTCCCTTACAGCTATTTCTATCATTTTCTTTAAAATTTCAATTTAGTGTCTAGTGACAGAATATTCTGTAATGTACATTAGAACTATATAACACCAATTATGCTAACTGTGAACATTATTTCAAAAGAATTAGTTATATTAAGTTATAGATAAACCGTTGGGAAAAAAAGGTCAGGTTAGGGAAAAAAAAAAGAGCTATGTGATAATGTTTTAAAGGAGCAACATGAAGTGAATGCTCTTTTCATTTTTTAATCCTTTCATTTTGCATAACCCACACAGAAATTTCACTACTGGCTTGGTCTTGGTTATTTAGGCAGGGGGGTGGCGTGTCACTGTGTTAGTTTACAGCTACAAATTGTGGTGTAAAACCTACAGCTGGGTCTTGTGGTTGTGGAGAAACATCATTTCCTCCATTTGGGGGGAAATGGAATTGCAGAAATCCATGAAAAGTCTTTTGGCAGACACTGATGACCAGTATATAGGAAAAAAAAAGAAAGAAAAAAAAATGGAAAAAGTGCTGGCAGACCAAGCTTGAAAGAATATAATAACTAAGCACATTCTTGTCACAGTTTTGGTTGTCTGTTTTCTTTCTCATGACTGTACCACACATGATATGTCTGTTACCTGCATTTTGTGTTAGCTTTCTCAGATTGATTTATTTTCTATTTCAGCCCTATGTTAAAATAAAACACTCCAGAGAGTGCAAGAGAATCTAAATGTACCTTCTGTTTTCATGACTCTTATTTTCATTTGTCTATTTCCTATTGGTTTGTGGGTTGGAGGAGTTTTGAGTTTCAAGACATTATATGTTTGTGCTCCTTCTTGGTGTGCATTTGATTTGGATGTGCATTGCATTGGAGATGTTTTTGTGTAGATGAATAAAATAAAAATTCTCTATTTTAATCCTTACTTTTTCCTGCCTCAGAACTGGTTCAAGACTTTTTCTGGAACTGTGTGTGGCTTGGTTATTTCAATTTGTAGGGATTCCTGGCAAATCATTTGTGTTTGTTTGACGTCCTGTGGGATCAAACTGCCATGAATTTTGAATGATCTAAAAACTGTGTAGTTTACTTCGGCTAAAACCGCCTTCCACTTGAAAACATAAATCAGCACAGTTGAAATCTAGTCAAGGTCTTTTTTTTTTTCTTTTTAACACTTGGGATTTGCCTCCGCTCCAGAAGAGCTGGAGCATCGCTGTGCTGGTGCCTTGCATCCAGAAGAAGAGCTGGATGACATTGCCACGAGTCAAGTGCCAAATTGCTGAGCCAAGGACAGTCCTGGCTGTCCACCCCAAGTGAGGGGTCCTTGGGCAGGCCCTGAAATGTGCCCTGCCTAGGATTGCACCTTCTGCAGGCTCACTCGGGGTGGGTTTTCCTGTTTTGGGGCCTTCTCACACTGGTCTAGAGTTCAGTGACTTCGCAAAACCCCTCAGACTCCAAGTCAATCACAGAATCACCAAATCATTTAGGTTGGAAAAGACCTCCAAGATCACCAAGTCCAACCTTTAGACTTTTGTTCAGGACTCTTTTAACTTTCAGCTGCAGCTCCAAGTGGAGTTACAGTAGGAGCTTTCACTTTTTCTCCAGCAGTGAAGTGAAATTGGAAGCAGATGTGAACGCTGGCATTGTCTCTGGGGGACAGATGATGTTATTTCACCAGCTTGACATCTGTTGAGACTTGTTTAAACCCAAAGTGTGCTGGGCTGTCTGTTCTCTAGATCCTCTGAAAAGGGATTTGTCCCACCAAGTGTATTTGGGGATTCAAGCTTTCCTACGAACCTGGAAGCCTCTGAGCTGTGGCTTCAAATTGGACTTCTTTATGTTCAGAAGATGAAAATGACAATGGAAAGGGAATTATATCTTTATGGCATGGATGTGAGGCTTTAATATGAGTCCATCTTTATAAAATAATGGGAAAGAAAGGTGAATTGAGAGGGGAGGGAGGAGCTTTTGATTGGCAAGGCCTGATGATTCTTTTGAATGCGTGTCCGTGTGCACCCACAGGAAAATGCCCTGATCCAAACCTTTTTTCTTAAAAACTTCCTGAGAACTTTGCTGGGCGATGTCATCCTTGCCCAGCCCAAAAAGGGGGCGGCTGTGTTCCTCAGGCACATCTTTTCCACCACGCTGTACCCATCACTCTGTGTTTGGAGGGGTATAGAAAACCCTAATTTCCATGTGGATGGCAAGGGATGCCTTTGTGGAGGGAGCAGCACCGGATGCTACCCGGATGCCTGAATAGCCCTCAAGAAACCAAAGCATCCCAAGTTTTATTCTACCAGCTCCCCCTGTGACCTTTGGTAAGCAACTTAACCTGTTGTCCTCAGGCTCCCCAGTAAAATGGGAGACCTTAATACTTATCTGGTGGGATAACAGTGCTTAATACTTACCTAATTGGATGACAATACTTACCTACATACCTCACAGGGGTGTTTTGAGGATTAATTAGCTAATGTTTGTAAAGTGCTTTGGAGATGGAAAGCGGTATATAGTAGTGCTAAGCACTATTACTCCATGTCAGCACCGAGACCTTAAAATGGCTAAGGCTGCAATAAGAGTTTTTATATGTTTTAAAATAAGCCAATTCTGCAAGGCAGCCGGATGCTGGGATTATTTTTAGGCAGAGATTTCTAAGAAAGTTGGGAAACAGAAGGGTATAATTATATGACCTGAAACCTTTTGTTGTTTCTTTTAGTTGACCAGCTAAACAATCCTAGGTGTCGTTTGATGAATTGTAAAAACTGCATGTTGCTGTTTAAGACATACCAGTGTTTACTCTTGCTGATCAAACAATATTCCTTGAAATAAATATCTTTGCTACAATTTGGACAAACAAATATATTAAATAAGCCAGAGGAAGTATTTATTCCTGTGCTCTTTCTTTCTGTATTTCTTTCTGTAAGCAGCTTTTTTTATCAGTGTAATTCTGCTCTTGTTCCCATTAGGGTAACTGAAAGGTAACACCACTGCAGTAGATGGAATTACACCAGATAAAAAAGCATTATGTGAGAGCAAAATTATATTTATATGTGGTCTGAAATTCAACCTGACACTTGGTTTTAAAGAAGAATCAAACCAACCATTCCTAGAAATATATATAAATGCAACTTTAACAGAAATTGTCAAGCTCTTTGTTGAATCCTGCTTGTTTCATGGCAACTCCTAAACAGATTTTGCAAAAGGAAGGTCTGGTACAGCATAGACCATATTTTCCCTTTCGCGGGAGGAAACTTTGCAGAATTTTTGCCTTTAAATATTTTATTTGGTTCCTAATGTGGGCTCTTGGTCCAAGAAAGCAACTTTATAGTTATCAAAGCACCCATTTGTATATTTTTTTGCTAGAGCATTTCTTCAGATCTTTTCCTCTCCAGTGTTAAAGAGAATTCCCACAAATTCCTAAAATCTGTTAAAATACAGAGCAGAGTGCTTAAATTGGTATGTTGTATGTTGGCTGTCCCTGGTAAAGGGCCTGTGCATTTTCATCCTGGGTATGCAGAAGAAATTCGATCTCCTGCTGGGCTAAGCACCGGGATTTGGTTGGCTCTAGGACCAATTCTGGCATTTCTGCATCGGGCAAACCTACGACTGGATAACACTTGAAATAAAACCTACCCCAAAGCCTTTTGTGTGGATATCAGGTTAGCTGAAAATGTAATAGAGACCATCCACCATAATCAAGGGTGAGTCAAGGAAAATGGCATCAAAGAGCTCAGAGCAGCCAAGAGGAAAACTCAACCCAACCCCAAGCACATTGTTGGTGTCCCAGCTGCCAGAATGACCGAGGAGGCTTTGGGGAAAACGGGCCAGGAAGTCAGGTGTGGTTGTTGGGAAGGACATCTCCCAGATTAACTTGTGTTTGGCCCTTCAGCTGCCATGAGAGAGAGCCCAGCACAGCCCCACAGGTGCTGAATCCAGCTTTGGACCACAGCAGGAGGGTGAAGGGTGACTGACACTGTCACCGTCGAGCTCGTCAAGCTGAAGCTTATAATATATGCATGTGAATATAATAGCTATGGAGTGCTCTGCACTTGGTGTTCCTGAGGAGGAGCTGAGGGGACGAGGGGACTTAGTGTTTCGGGAGAATTATCTGTATCTAGGCAGCAGAATTTGCAGACTTGGAAGCCAGGAAATTTGGTTGAAGCTCACGACTTTGCTAACCCCTCGGTGCCTGTTGTTAGCATTTCCCAGAACAGGAACTCTTGCCAAAATTGAAAGAATCGCCATAGACAGTGCCTGGAGCTAAGAAGGTGAAATGCAGACAGGGAGGGAAAAGGTGGGGAAAGAGAGGGTTGTAATGGGACATCAAACAATGGAAAAAAAAGTAAAAATCTGAATTTCTATCTCTGCTCTCAATGACCTTGGGCAAATCATATAAGCACAGTGTAAAGTGGGATAAAAGCCCATTTCTGCTGCACTTTAGGAATGATTGGAGATAGTGCATTGTCCAGGTGGAGACAGACACAGATATGCAGAGCAGCTCCTAGTGGAGCTACACACTGCATCATGTGATGGGAAAGCACTTCAATTACCTCTTTTTGCCTCAGGAGACTGAAAGAAGATGTAGCAGTGGATAGTTTTGTACACCTGGATTTAATCTTCTCTCTCCTGCCTTACCCAAATCAACTCCATCTGATGGTGTAGTGCATATTTCCAGCATATTCACCAGTCTGGCAGCACTCCTTTAAAAAAGAGATGTTCTGGGAGGAAAGCACAGCCCAAAGTCCACCTTCCTGAGCAGACTGTGCTTGTGGCACCAGCAATGAGTGACGTGTAAATCAGCCAATAACACCTGAAATTGCTTCAGTGAAGTCTACCAGAACTTGTATGCCAAGATTTCGTTCCTACTCTAACAAGTATTTAATAAATAGCAATTTCTACTATTAAAAAAAAAAAAAAAAGAGTGGTCATACAAATAAGACAGTGCTACCGAACAGGAGAGCTTCAAGTACCTGGTCACTGAGGCTGCCTCTGGCAGTCAAAGAATCACAGAATCATAAAATCATAGAATGCTTTGGGTTGGAAGGGACCTCAGAGATCATCTGGTTTCAACACCCACAGGCACATCTGGTCTGTGATTCATGCTATATTAAAAAAGCTTAGTGGTCCCTTCCTCACCTTTGGCCAAGTATTTACACTCTTCCCTGGGAGCAGCACTGATGTTTCATGGTGCATGGCCACCCTGGGGAGCCAAACTGGCCAAACTCCCAGCCAAACCTGGGAAATGAATCTCCAAGTGGTCCCTGGAGGTATCAGCCCCAGCCTAGAGAAAGGATGTAGGGTGTGGGATGAGGAATTTTGGGAAAGGCAGAGGCATAGCAGCCTCAGAGGGGTCTGGATAAGACACCAAGAACACACCTGAAGAAAATGCCTTACTGGTTTTAGTCATTGCTGGTGCTGTAGGTGGCCAGATCCAAAAGATTAAAAAAGAGGACAAGAAAGAGCTGTCTTAAATTAAGCATTTATTCAGAGATGGCCTAAATTAAGCAAAGGACACCCTGTGCAGGATGCTGAAGTCTGTGGCAGGCCGGAACCCTCTTGTTTCTGCCTCAGCCTCATCTTCATCACTGCAATGAAAAGTATTTGTGCTCTGCTCAGCGTGTGTGGATTTCTGCAGCCCTCAATGGGATTGTAGGGAGAATCAAAGTGAAGTGTCCTCTTTAGGTCCTCAAGAAATAGAGCTTTCTGCTGGTTAACCATTACTTTGCATTTTCCCTTCCTTACAAAACGACTGAGGTTAAACATTAAGCGCCTGCAGTGAAGGACACCTGTATTTGCTGGTCCCATTATGCAGCTCTACTGAAAAGGCTTTACAGCTGTCTAAATTAGCATAATTAAATCCACATCAATTAAAAAACCTCCATCATCTCTTTCCCCTTCAGATGCAGATAGTCGCATTTGTCTAAGGTGCTAAGTGACAAAGGAACTTTTTAACAGTGGAAGCCCGAGCTGAAAGGAAGAGTAATACGGGTTGTATATTGGCCCGAGGTTCACCTTAGCACCAGTGGAAGTGATTAGTGGGTGCTGCTCTGCCTAAAGAGGTAGAGCTGCCTTTTGCATGACAATGATGCCAGGACCCAGAGCCAGGCATTAGAGATGTGCATTTTACAACAGGCTTTGGCTTCTATTGTTCCTTTATACCCCATTAATGGGGGGAAACAAAGCCTGGCACGATTTGGCCAATTTCCCCCACCCTACTTTCTTCCCTTTTTTGTTTTTTGGGACCTTTTTTTTTTTTTTTTGGGTTGTTTTGTTTTAGTGTTTTGTGTTGTTGTGTGTGGGGAAGCCCCAGTGACCCCAGGATAGCAGCAAGGCTGCGCTGTGTGATGCGAGCGAAGAGAATTCCTCCAGATGAAAACTGACATGGGGTTCAGGGGTTAATTTCTGGAACAGGCGCATTTGCATACAAATGAAAAATGATGGAATTTCTGTTCTCCTAAATTTTCAATGTCATCAGCATCAAACAGCAGTCAGTGCTCCCTTGCTGTTTGAAGAATATTCATTACTTCAGAAGAAGGGGCACCTTGTTTGGTATTAATCTCCTCTTCAGGTCAATGACTTAATTTGCTAAACTCCATCTGAAGTGCCACTCACTTTTTGATTTCTCTGCTATTCTTTGTTATTTTTCATAACATGTTCTTAATACTTTCTTAGTTGTAAGGGGATATGCGTCCCCAGCAAGCAGGAGGAAGGACTGTCTTTATTTATTTATTTTCACCCAGAGAACTCAGCACCCGTCTGTATCATTTGTAGCACGTTTTGGTGTCTGCTCGCCTTAAAATTCATGGGGGTTTTAGCAGAAAGAAAATAACTTGTGGACTCAAATGGGAAAACAAAACATTTTTCGTTCAAAACTGACATTTAAATGGACATCTGGTGCCTTGTGCAACAAGGTTATGGGGTGTCATGCCTCTAACAAAAGGTAACAAGTGGCAAAGTAATTAATCCCTCAAAGAAAATAATAATATTCTTTTAGTTCCTGCTTCTGGAAATTCTCATCTGAAACGGCAGTGGCTGAGGGCGTACTCGAGAAACTTTTGTGCTAGCTCTTATTTCCCCATTGTCCCCTCCGTGTCTGCCAGGGGCCTGAGGAAGGATCCCATTTCCCCCTGTTTTTGCCCTTCATGGTTATAATTCTCCTCCCTGAATAGGATTATTCAGGGGATCTTTAGATCTTCAGAGCTTGGAGGTGTCTCTGGGAAATTGGCCCAGGGTCCTCAGGTGGTCATTCCCACCCTGTGGCCTGGGTGCTCCTGGCTGAGAGTCCCAGGGGAGGGTGGGTGTCCCTGTGGGATGGGAGCCATCCCACTCATGTGGAAGGGCTGTAAAAAAACCTCAAAGCTGGGACTTGCACTATAACCTTTTGTTTTTATATGTCCAGGCCTTTTTGAACTTTCCAGTCAGACTTATTCTTGATTCTCTAAATAATGGGGTTTTTTGTTTGTTTGTTTTTTAATTATTAATCAGATCTGATTTTTTGGCATGAGCACTTATGGAAATGAAGCAATTGCACTGTCTGTTCTTCTGTCTGTCGCCCCTACTAACTTTTGAACCTCTTTGCCAATATCTCTCCAGTTTGTTAACAGTCTACAGAGCTCAAAGGTGTGAAGTGCTTTCCAGTTTTATTTTTTTCCTTCCATATCCAACTCTGAAATGGCAACATTTACTGTTGGAAATAGTACGGACAGCTAAGATTTTCTCTGTTTTGTTTTTTTTTTTTTTGGTGACTTGCAAAGGGGAAAAGAGGTGATCTGAGGATTAATTCCCTGTGTGTCTCTATGAAGGCTGTTAGCAATTAACCAACTCGCTCCGGATGCCTCAAAGTCCAGCTGGGTGAGGTTCAAGATCCTTGGCAAAAAAAAAAAAAAATCAAACAAGAAACTATGTGCACACAAACAACTTGCATGCAATTGCCTCTTGCTGCCTTCTCTTCATGTAACCTTTCTTTAAACTGAGAATTTTTGAGGTTTTTCCATATTTATAGTGTGTGTCACTCAGCGGGGCTGTAGTCCTGACCAGGACCTTGAGCACTCGAAAAATAAAAATAAACAGGGAGTGATGGGGGGGGAGTTATATTCCTACCTGGAGCATTAAGTTAAGAGTGTCTAAGGGCCTTGATCCTCAACCCCAGCCAAGCTGGATTTAGCATAGGTCATATTAAGGTGGGGCAAAGGGGGCTTTGTGTCATTTTTAGATCCCCTTATCCCAGGCTGTGGAGCCCTGGTGTGATGGGAGGGCACCCATGCTAGGAGGCTGGGAAGGCAGAAGGGCTGGTGTGGTTGGCCCAGCGCCATCCGGAGATCCTCTCCACCGAGGGCAATTCGGGGGTGATGGGATAAGCCAGCTTTGCAAAGACAGCTGCTTTGGGAGCCTGGATCTGCCTTGCTATCCAGAGAGAATGTCCTCAGCACAGAAAACTTTCTCTGTGGGAAGGCTTGGATGTGGGAATGGATCCTACGCTGACATGTCTGTGATGAGCGGGGAGATGCTCCCCTCCGGTGCAGTTCGTTGCTGTCGGAAGAACCAAATCAAGGAATTGTCAGATAAAGCTGAGACAATCAGTAAAAATCGGCATCAACCAAAATTTAGGGCCAAAGAATTACAACTGCCCATGTCTTGTGCTGTGAAATCCTTCTGCCAGGGGGGCTGGATTCCTCCTGATTCCCTTACGTGACAAAATACAGGCAGAAAAGCGACTCTCATGAATGCTTTTGTAGGGGAAGGCTCAGGATTCTATCTGAGGAGCTGATTCTTAGTCACATCTGTCTGTCTTGTTGTATGAATATTGATAATGAAGTCAGAAAGAGAGACTTGTCATCGTAAGTGCATCAGACTCTGGCACTTGCCTGCTCAGAAGGAGGCGGCTCTGCTGCTTCGCTGCTGTCGGTGATGTCGGTTTGTTGAAATAATATGTCTCTGCCAGCTGAGAATCTGGCCTTAAAATGAGAAAAGTTGAGATTCCCATTGTTGAATTAGTTTGGCCACATTAAAAATACGTTGCTGTAGAAATGTGTATATGAATATGCTAATGTTTATTTTGCTAAATGTGCTTGCCAGGATGTGCCATGTGGCTGAGTTAGTGTTACTTTAAGAATCCTAATTTTTTGCCTTTTCAGACTTTGGATCTTTTAAACTTGTAAACACAGCATTTTGTTGGCAAAAGTCTCTATGATTTTATGCATACAGCTGACTTTTATCTTCACTTTTTACATCACCTTAATACTGAAAGAGAGAAAGCACTCATCTGTTTATGATAAGTTTATCAGAAATACTCCAAAGTTTTCCATGACTAAGATATTATATTGTTACAGTGGCTTGCTACAGGGTAATTTCTAGACAACAAACAGAATATTTCAAAGCCCAGATGTCCTGTTTAGACAAGGGGTTTTATATTGATTAGGATCTGCTTTCACCTAACATCGTGTAGTAAATATCACAAAGACGTAATTAGAAAATTCGGTACAATATTTAGTCCTAGTCCCTGTGTGCCAGAATTGTTTGACTACTGAGAAACTGGAGCTTGTTTGCATCCCAGTGTGTTGTGAAATGCAAACTTCAAAGAAAATATTATATCTCCCAACTCCAGCTCGTGAGAGTCTTGGAAGTATAATACAGAAAGGCTTAACAATCCCTGCTGAGGAAAGGGCAATTTGACACTGAAACTACTGTTAAAGCACCGTTGACACACTGGTGGGTAAAAAGTGCTTATTAGAGGAGTCTAGTTGCAGTCTCAGGAGCCAGGCAGAGAAAACGCACCCGAATCATTGTGAAAATTGGCAAGTTGCACCAAATAGATGTGTTTTGTGTATGTGTCTGTGCTATTTTTTTTCCCCCTCCTTAACTACACGTATCTCCATGTTTGCTTCGTAGGCTTTCCATAAGATTGGGGCCCTTGCGGTATTCAAATAAAATATTTAGATTTGCAAAACTTCTGGAAGCCAGATTTTAAGGGAAAAAAGAAGTTTTTTGTCAGATTGTCAATGTCTGAATTTCATCACAATCTGTTCAGCTGTTTGTTGCAGGCAGGCGTAAAACATAGTGGGTAAGTGTGTGTTTGTACTTCTTATACATATTGAAAGAGGGCTGCCTAATCCCCTTGATGAGGAAAGCTCTGTAAATTATATACATCTGCAGGCACTGTGCATGGGTAGTACAGAAGCAAAGAGGCAGATCAGCAATTTGAGGGAGCAAATAAGAATTTTCTCGCAAAGTCGGCGATTGGGAACCTTTGAGCAGCCCAGCCTCCTGGTGATGTCATTTACTTGTGGGTTTGTTTGGGGTTTTTTTGAATGACCCAAATGTTTTGCCTTAAAAACTTTGCCTAGGAGGCCCTTCTACGCACTCAGGATTCCTGGCAAGAGAAAAAAATATTTGCTGATGACAGCTCTGAATATATTCTCTTTAATTGTCACTTATGTCTCTGTCCCATCCTCTGCACTGTGCTAAAAATAGCAATTCGGGTTGATGGTTTCAACACCATCTAATGTATGTATATTATTGCATACAAAACCTACATAAAAATGTCAGGAATGAGACCTAAGCCAGGAATAAAATTGAAAATCACAAACATGAGAGAAGACCCAAATAATGAGGGTGTTGCAGGGGAATGTTATACTGATGTCTCTGTGTAAATACATGCAGGCAGAGCAGTAAAGATCCTACCACCTTCCATGCATAGAGGATTCCTAGAATAATATTTGCCTATTTTTTTTGTAAATATGTAGGTAGTGTTTATATTTGTCCTCAGCCTTCCCCTGCTTCTTTAATAGCATGATTTGCTAATCATGCTACAACACTTGTAAGGTAAGTGCAGAACATATTTTCCTGTCCATTTTTCAGAGGATAAATTTGTCCAAATTGCACAGCAAGTGTCTGGCAGAAGTGAGACTAGACACCAGGGATAAAATCCCTTTGATTTCACTGAGGCAAGGATTTTATTCCAGGAGTTTTGTCTCCACTTCTCCACTCTATCTCCTATGCCCTGTGTATTCTGGGCTTTTGTTGTTACTTGATCCAAGTCTTGGCTCATAGGGTTAAAGGAAAGTCTGACAAAGAGGCAGCAATGGTAGCGTTAACGTGACACTGTACTTAAAGTTTTGTCAGCATTTCCATTATAAACTTCTGTTTGCAGCAATTATAAATCAACCATGAAAAAAAAAAAAAGAAAAGAAAAGAAAAGAAATCACTGTGAAGTAAAACACTTGGCATACCAGAGTCCAGGAGGGAATTTTGAGCTTTTGGAAATAATGGCTTCTGATTACCATGGACAGGCATGACATGATGTGCAAATATACACTCCACATTGCACTGGAAAAAAATCAGAACAAGTGTCACCACTTTGTCATGGCCAAGAGCGTGAGGAAAGAGGGTCTTCCTGACTTTTGGAAATTCAAGAAGTAATTTCTTATTCCTAGAAACATCCTATTTATGCCCTTAACTACTTCTTAATTTTTCTTGTTTACTTTGTATCATCCCATGTCAGGGAAGACGATGGCTGGCTCTGGGGTTTGCAGTGGATCAGTCAGCTGGTGTTGATCAGCACAGCTCAACACAAGTCCAGTGAAGTGAGCTTGACTTACACCAGTGGACAGTCTGGCTCCATATCGCCTTTCCGCAGGAGGCTGCGATGTTTGCTACCCATTTGGAGCACTAGTTAGTATTTGTTTAACTTTGGAAGTCCGTTCTGCCATACTGATTGAATTCCAGTGTCAGGATAGGCATAAGTTGACTTTAAAGTGTTTTTGCTGAGGACATGGTTACTTTTAAGTTGTATTGTGCTTATATTTATTGCATTGTATTCCAGGCTTTCTTCTGCTGCACAGCAGAGCGATGGAGCAGGTGGTGCTCAGCCGGTTTACAAGTGTCAGGCTGGTCCAAGAGGCTGCAACTATCACCTACCCTGCACCCAAACCGTGATTTTGCAGAATGGAGCTGAGTCACTGCCCATTCTGGGTCAGAGCTCTGGGCTGTCCCTGGGACAAGCTCCCTCCTGCATCATCATCACTCATGAGTCACGCGAAAGATGAGCTGTTGGCTCATCGGAGCAGCATTCCCCAGCAGCCAAGCTGGAACTCGAGTCCTTATTTCTGAATTCAGCTTGGAAATAATTACAGCGCCGTAGTAGCTTTGGCTTTCAGTGGTGCTGCTAATAACTGAGTGCTAAATGTGGAGCAGCTCTGCAGGAGTGTCCCAGAGTCAGGTTACGGGGAGCAGGCGTCAAAACAAAGGTGCGGCAAACTCGAGGTAACTCATTGAATTGTGCGCCGGGGTTGGGTGTAGGGAGGAGAAGCAGCAAAACTCCTTGCTGGGGTTTTTTTAGATGTGACATTTCAGTGATGTACCAACAGAGGAAATTTTGCTTGCAGAATCCTGTGAGCAAAACACTTCTGAGAATGTATGTATACAATTGTTTAAAAAAACACAGGGTTACTGACACAGATGCCAATTTGGTAGGGCATATGGAACATTTACACTTGCCTTTTTCATTCTTTCTTGCTACAGCTGGTACTGATTTAGTATGTGAAATTTTACTAGCAGGAGTGCTAATCAAGACAGAGATTTCTGTGAGGATTTAGTCATTTATGTGGAGGAAAACTATGGGTATCATTAAAAAGTACAAGATCATCTATGAGAGGAACATTATCATTAGCAACCTAATTTTTAAAGCAAACAGAGGGAAAAAACCTACTGTATGTCTTGAACAGCAGCAGCAGCAGAAAATGATGTTCTTGTAATATTTAGTCATGTCACCTCTCTCTCAGTTTGGGCAAAGAAAATTTGAAATTCACTTGCAAAAAAAGGCAATAGATGCTCCAAGTGTTTTTCAACCAGTGTGATAGCCTGTTCTGCTACATCAAATGGATATGGCTGGGAATGGGATTAAATCCAAAAGCCACATCCAAATCCTGGATCTGTGTTTGAATACGAGGCCTCCATTCAAACCTAACTCTGTGATGGGGCTGCCTTTCACCATCTTGGCATTTGAGAAGGGGCCAACAGTATCCCACATCTAAAATCCGGAGTTTGTAAAAGTTCCATTCTTTTTTTCAGGAATCGCAATCTGAGCCTGGAATGGAGACATTCAGATATTAAATACCAATTCTGGCCAATTTCTGATGGGACAAGAAATACTATATTCCACCAAGAAGGCAACGAGAGTATATTACTTATCCAAAGAGGTGATTTTTGCATTACACACAGTGTAAAAAATTATGCCTGGGTTTAACTGCCATTTCCTGCCAAGATTATTTCAGCTCAAACAGCAACAGAATAACTGCTGTATGTTAAATATGTTGTACAGGTGGCCCAGTGATACAGGAGACCTGAGCAATAAAAGCCGACATCTGCGGCCGGAGGTGCCTGCGCGCGGTGGAGCCGTGTGCTGGTCCCTGTGGAGGGCGGCCAGCTGCCCATGCTCACAGCTCTGCCCTCATGGAGAGATGTGTGAGGAGCTCTGGAGTGCACCCCCTGCCCTTTCCCTGCTGCTTTCCCAACTAGTTTGGGGACTGTGAGGAAAGACAATGTGAGGAGGATGCTGGGGTGACGCCCCCCGGGTGATGGTGCTCTGAAATGTCTCAAGGTTTGCCAGTCAATATGCACAGTAAATAAATACCTGCCTGCAACTTCACAGAAATTCATCTCAGCTTCTCATGGATTGGCTTCATGTCGAGCCTTCTGAATATCTTTGCAAGCTGCTCCACTTTGCTGTGACAGGCACTCTTTCCTGAGGCAAGATAACACTGAGGAGGGTTTGGAGAACGAAACCTAGGCCCCTTCATTTGTTTCAGGAACATTAGTGTCATTCCAAGTGCCTCTCTTGTTGGGAAATGCAGTAAATTTTAGGCAGATTCCCAGATATCACTGGATTCAGTAGCTTTCTGCAATGCAGATGTGAGGGGTCTCCTTTGACCCCTACAGGTAATGGCTCTCTTGTGGTAACTTCACAAATGCTGCAAGGTTATCTCATGTATTTTGGGGTCTACCAGGGCTTAAACTTTCAAGGAGCCCTGCTAAGTTGGAATTAAATCCCTTTTTTTCACTTTCACAGCCCCAGATTTCATTTAGTTATGACTAAATATTTCCTAAAGTTGCAATTTTCCGGTATCCCACCTAATTTTAATCACTAGCAGAAAAGCTGAAGACTTATTGTAGAGCTAGAAAGAACTACATGACTCCTGGACACAACAATGACAATTTTCACTTAAAAGGCTTTTTTCCCAAAATACATATACCACTAAACATGGTATCTCCAGGGGGCAGGGAAATGGCCATCAGGCTAATTAGCTCAAAGCAAGCGAAACCATAGGGGAAAAGGAAAAACAGCATTTATGTTGGCTTGAGCATTGCTGCTTGCACTAAATCTGCTTGGATGTCTGTGAAAGCCATGCAGAGGTGCTTCTGGCTTTGTGGACTGTGGGAGTGGGTCAGCTTCTTATCTGATGGCATCAGGGCACCCCTGATCTGATGCCAGCAGCAGTGGAGCTCCCTTCTCCAAAAAACCTCAAGCGTTTGACTTGTGTTGTTACAGCTGTCCAAACTTCTTCCTAACACAGCAAGGTGAAAGAATCTAGTATTGGGTCAGAGCAGAAATATCATAAGATTTGCCTCTGCCTCCCAGAAAGAAAATGAAGTGAGTCATGATGGAGATTTCACTGTTACCGTCAATAAGAACAGTTACATCACCAAAAATGCGCAGTACAGTGAGCTGAAGTCTTAGACAGTTTGTGATGTTTAAACATCTTAAGCACTGTTGAGCGTTTTCTCTACATTTCTTGATATGGCACTGTGGTTTTATTTAAGCAATCCCGAAAATCGTGGCCAGCTGCACCATCTGCCAGAGATGATGCAGGATGGGTGCCTCCAGCATGTCAGCGCTCAGATGTCATTTAAAAGGGAAATGCTTTCTGTACTGGGAAGAGGGCAGAGACAAAGAGCCTGGGCAGGCAGCAGGCTGTGCTAAGTGGAAAGAAGAATTGATACCTTTTCTAAGGCCTGACCCGAACATCTGAGTTCCTTCCCTTGGGGTTTCTCACCCCCAAATGTTCTTTTTTTTTTTTTTTTTTTTAATATGTGTGTGTGTGTCTTTTTTTTTCTCGGCACTCACAGATCCAAAAAGGCTCCAAGAGATAAAGACCCCTCTGATGTCGAACAGGTGGCTCATCCAGGTCATTGAGCGTGATGGTGGCTGTGAAAGCAAAGAGTGTGGGGTCCCACCTTGGCGCGAGGTGCGGGGGCACGGCGGGGATGCGGTTGGCATTTAAAGGTCAGTCCCTCGCAGGTCCTCGGCACATTCCCAGCAGCAGGTGACCTCCGTGACTGCTCTCCCATCTCACACATCCACCTCATCAAGGAGCCAGGCTGCACCTTTGTGAAACTGTTTGCAGAAGAACGAGCCGTGATCACAACTAAGCTGAAGGGTGTCATATTCACTTTACCACCGACATGAGGACCAGTGGTTGAATATTCGATTACATGTCAGTCACAGCACATTAGGCAATCTTCCAGTCTGCCAGCTTTGCCCTTCCCAGCTCCCAGCTAAGTGTCATCAGGAAAGAAGCAGCACTGTGAAGGCAGGAATTGGCTTGCTCTGGGAGCTTCAGTCCCCACGAGAAATGTCCTCTCTTATCATTCCACTGGGTCTGTTGGGTCCCCCATACTCTGGAGCGGGAAGGTGGTTCATGCCTCCTGACTGTGTATTCAAACACGGTGCAGTGGCTACTCAATTTCTTCTCTAGATCCAAAGATATAAATGTGTGCAAAAGCAGCAAATGATGTATTGAAAAATTAGGGAGCTGTCATTCCAACTACATTGCCAAAAATATTCTGCTCTTTCAAATAAAGTGGCTATAAAAACTTGTTGCTGTGACTGAGCATTTTCTGGACTGTTTTGCTTGCATATTACTTAGTGAAAATATGCTAGGAGTGAAAGTAAAGGACTGTGGACAATTTCCCATTTTGCTTAAGCCAGAAAAATCCCATCTCAGCTCCAAGAAAGAAACTACTTTCCAAAATGTCAGCTCATGCAGAAAGTCCTGGTTCAGCTGGAACGAGCTGCTCTGTTTGCACTTGGTGGTTTCTGGAATAATAAAAAGCCCTGTACGCCTATGCTGGGAAGCACAAGCACCAAAGGATAATGTGGGTAGGTAATTCCCTTTTGGAATTAGCATTGGGGGCTTATTATGGCTTTTGTTAAGCATCCTCCACCTGCTAGCACCAGCCACGTGAGAAGTAAACGGGTGGTGTTCCCACTTTGCATCTTCTGCTTCCGAGGTTGAGCTGCGCCTCCTGTTTGGAGAGTTTCAAAGTGAATTTGAAATCAAAGGAGACAACACTGCAGTGACTGGGTGGGACATTCATAAGCAGAACTTTAGCTTTGTCTACTTTGATTTCAGATTCGCTTTGAGTGTTTTTCTGACAGGAAGTGCAGGCATCACAAGACTCTTGGTAGCAGCATCACTGTTAACTTTTCAAGTGACCCTTACTATTTAGCTAGATAGACAATAAGATTGTGGTGGTTGTCAATGGGAATAACCTTTACGATACTTCCAAAGCTTCAGTTCTGTCCTCGGGCTCCACAACTCCAAGAAATACTTAGAGGGAGAGACTGCCTGCAGAGTGAGGAGTGCAGTGTGATGGATGAAACAATAAAAATGACACCGCTGGTAAAACTGAAAGTTTATGTGCTGTGCCTATGATTGATGTCAGGGTGGTGGCATCTGGACCCTGTGTCATATCACGGGTGCAGCATGAGACCCTCAGAGTGGCAGGATGGCTGCATCCATGGCTGGTAAGTCCAGGGAGGTGAATTTGGCCTGCCTGGTGAAAGAACATCTCTGTGAGGAATTATCTGCAAGGATTAGAGTTAGGTGGAAAGTACAGGTCTCCATTTTGGGTTGCTCTTGGAGAAAATGGCTGTTTTACCACTGTATCACCCAACTCCTCCTTGCCGATGTTTGAAAAGGGCATCCTCAGTGCTGACAGCAGAGCTGTTACAGACAGAAGGACTGGGCTGAGAGCAGCCAGGGAAGTGCACCTTACTTTTAAAAAGAAAGATGTATCTTGACAGCTTGCCAAATGCCACATCTGCCTCTCTTTGCACCTCTGTGGGTGAAGCTGAACAGCAAGGTGGTGAAGATGAGCGAACTTATCCATTAACTGTGCGAGATCCACTCTCTCCTTTTCTGTACAACAGCTGTAGGTGATTCCTGACTGGAAGGACCTCCTGGAAATCCCATCTGCAACACCTGGGGGGAGGCACAGCTGTGAGCTCCCTGTGGTGGGGTGAGGAGGCACCACACCACTAACACCTCAGATGGGCTGGGAGGAGGGTGGGGAGCATGGGCACTGGTAGATAGTTTTATCCTTCCCCCCCCCCCCCCCCAGTTGCCTTTGCTATTGAAGTTTTTTTCCTTCTTTCGTGCTGGCTCTCTGTTGGGGAATGCTGATGAGACCATGCAAGCCAAGATGGCTTTTGAACTATTTCTCAAGAGTTGAATCTGTCCCTCAGTTAAGCAGGCAAGTCTAGCTTGGTTTATCTGATTAGGTGGAAGGATTTGGGTATTGTATGTCTAGTGTTGCATTTTTATTTCCTGCTCACAATAATGTTAAATCATAACCTGCTGGCCTGCAGGTATTTTGGTGGGAATATTTTGCCTGAGACACTTAATCTGTATTTTGCATGCAGCATGCTGGCATTGTGTAAATGTTATGAACAAGTTCTATTACCTTTGAAACCACAGAAACAACAACAGTTATAATTATAGTCTGAAGATGCTGTAGTGTTTCAAATGTGCCTGCAGTAGTAGTGCTGTGATGAAAACACGGTGTGTGCTGGCAGCTTTTGCTGTTCAATGACATCATAATTATGTTGTATTCGAGCTTAAACTTCTGTCCTTAAACACAAACAGCTTGTGTGAAACCTCTTAGGCTTTTCTTCTCATTTCTTGAGATAGTCCCTGGACTAAAATTAGTTGAAGCAGTGAATAAGGTAGGGAGGTGGATTTTACAGGCTTTGTGTTGGGGTTTGCTGTGGATAAGTTGTAGGTAGCTGGTGTTATAGGATTTGAAAAATGAATTAATGTTATTTAAAACCTCCAAATGGGTATCTGCTGCTTGTTGGGCTGTGATCTCCTAGTCCTGGGGTATTTGACAGTCCTGTGATTTGTGATAATGGAATTACTGAAAAAAAAATATCAACAAAGGCATGACATTGTGAGTGTGCAAAACAAGCTTTTATTTCTGGAGTAAATGCACTTTTAAATGTTAAATACCTCAGGCACGTGTCCTTGAGTGTGGCCTTAAATGTTGATATACCTGAGCCTTCTCCTGAGTGGAGATGTACAACCACATCCCAGTGGCACAGCTGTGACATTCCAAGCTGAAAAGCTCCCCAGGCACCCACGTGCCCCCATCTTCTTTAAAGAAGCTGACTTCATGCCTACTCATGCTTGTTCATAAAGTTCTGAAAAATATTTTATCTTGTTTCAATTTTTCATTTAAATTGTCCAAAAACACAAGGGGCTCTGCTTGGATCACACTCACCAGATGCCTAGAGGTTTCAGTTTCTAAGGAAAACTTTTTCAGCCCAAGACCTGAATTCCTTGTTGCTCCCTGGGGATACAGCAGTGTGTCCATATCCCACTCTCCCACTGGTGAGCAGTAGCATTGCTGTTGGTTCTGTAGCACTGAAGCAGCCCAAGCACATTTCTGAGCCCATAGCCAGAGGTGTTATGAACACTAGAAACCACAGTAACATCTAAAAATAACCACAGTGCAAAACTGGTAGAAGAATAAGGCAAGAATTTTCCAACGAATATCTAATTACTATATTAAAAATATTTCTTTCATGTAAGACTTAGCTTAACTAACTCTGTAAATTAAATGTGGCATCTTTCTAATGCTACTCTGAGTCTCTGTGATTGTTTTCATTATTGTTACGATTGTAACTGCTACTAGAATGAAATTATTTACACATAGAGCTAAATGATTATTTTCATTGCTATTCAGCTCCTGGCTGCGTTAGACTGGTATACTGCAGCCACAAAATGCCCATCCTCTTCAAAGCTGCAGGTTTCCCCATCTTTGGGAGTGGCTGTGACCTGATGTTCCCATTGTTTTGTGCATCTAGAATGTATCAGGAGATGTCAAGTGGAAAATGGCAGATAAAGGGTCCTCTGCCATCGCAGGACAGTGGAGTTGCTTTGGGCTTTTTCTACTGCATGGTGGGAACTCAACCACTGTCTGCCCACTCTGGGCGCCTTCTGAGTGATTGTTCTCACTTCAGGAGGCCCTTTTCCATGTGGGAACTCATTCTGAAAACGTATACCTTGATGTGTGACTCCATACAGGCTCCGTGGCTATTGGTGCTTTAGAAGCCTCCGTCAAGTTTTAGGACCTTTTTTACTATTTGTCTTCCCTTTTATTTGCCTTTGGTAACCCGGATAGCACAGAAACAACCCCTGGACACCGGAGCTGTGGTGTAACCACTGGGTGGTGGAGCACTGACCAGTAGGGCCATAAAAGCTGATGAGGTGTGTAAGCAGCAGAGCACATAATGACCAGCGAGTCCGTGGCACTTCATCTTTAACACATGGACAGACACGGTCCGGTGGATAAAGTGCTCATTTGAGAGCCAGGAGAACTAACTTTGGAGTCTGGATTGGCCCCTGCCATGCGTGTGACCTTTTGATGGTCGCTTCCCTACCCATGGCTTTGCTATTTTCCTGTCTGGGAAGAAGGGGGGAATGTAAGTGTCAGGTGTGGGGGGTTGCCACGCCACATCCTGATTTATGAGAGGTCACAACACTCGTGTCCGAGATCCTAATGGGAGACTCTGGAGAAGTGCAGGGAGTCGGGCAGGTGCTTGGTTGGAGTAAATCAGCATAGCTCAATTAAAATCAATAGATTTATTCCATCTGGAGTGATAAAGGCTTTCCTGTCAGTTAAACCACTGGTCCTTAGTATGTAAGAAGAGTTAGGGGTGCTGATCCTTCTTTCGCAGGAAAGGTTGTACCCAAGAACATGAATTTATGAACAAAAGACCATGGGCTGTGGGATTTGTTACAAACAAGAAGGATGTGTGGAGGTGAATCGTAGGGCAATTTTATTTAGGAAACATGGAAAATGGACTAGAAACTCTTGAGTTACCTTTGACTCCTTGGCAAGGGCAAATTAAAATTGGCAACCCTCTGTCTAGCAATATAAAAGCGTTAACATCTGCAGAGCTTCTGTTGGTAAATTTATGGAACAGATTGAGTAAAACTGATGTAAAAATGGTGCAGACTTTGGATATGGGCAACTTTCAAAGTAGATACTCTTTCTGGAATTGGTCTGCAGCTTGTGCTGGTTTAGATAAACTTGTCTAGTTGACCTAGTTCAAAAGCCAATCTGGATGCTCTTGAAACAATTTAAAAAAAAAATTATCCCCCATTTCCAGAGGTAAAACAAACTGGCATAAACCCAATTTTAAAGTGTTCACAAAAAAAATTTTAAGTGTTTTAAAAGCATTTCAGTTAAAAGAAAAATCACAATGTAATATAGGGAACTTTTGCTTAGACTGGGCCTTCATTTCCAAAATCTGTACAGTAATATGACAAAATAGACTAAGGTGCTGATTATGCCACAGATAATGTAGTTGTTAATGATCAAGTTAATGTTAAAAGCCATTACTGCTCATTGACATAATTCTCAGAACATTATACTGGAGAAGTGCACCTTTTGTGTAGCAACAAAATGACAAAATTGAAATGTTAAAAGTTGAGTGCCTGAATAATAGCCTGTGAAATCATTTAGACAAGATCATTGTTGTTGCTATTGTAAAAGAACCAGAGAGTGACAGAATGAGACAAAAAAAGGAGGGGGAGGAAAGAAAAAAAAGCAGGCACCAGAGTGTCTCTTTCCTGAAGGGAGATGTAAGGTACCGAGGATTCCTGCTCCTCTGTTCTCTGTCTGCCTCTCCAGTTGGGAGGGTCTTCATCTAACAACAGAGCACCCTCCTCTGGCAGCTCGCCAAAAATGAACGCCTGGCTGGAAGCGTCGGGATGGGAACAGGACCCCTCGCGTAGCATCATCCCAGCGCTGGGTAGGAGGCTTTACCCAGCACGGAGGAAGAACCCTTTTTTGACTGCTTGCCAGGGAAATCTAGGACAGTGGCCCCAACGTTATGTAAAAAAAAAAAAAAAAAAAAGGCAATGGTGGAAGTTTTTTTGCTGTTTTGCCCTGAGAGGGGGGTCCTGTGTGATCGCAGCCACTCGGTGTGGCGACGGTTGTGGGCTGGGGCTCTTTACCTTAAACCTGGAGGATTTGCAGGTCACTTTAGAAAAGTCTCTGAGCCCTGTGCCACCCACGGGCATCTCTGACTCTCTGGGCTTTAATAAACCCGAGAAAGAGTGCAGAATTGTGGTAATGGGCTCCGCAACAGACAGACTATTAAACGCCTGCAGTGGAGGGACACTTTACTGAGCAATATACTGTACAACAAGCCTGTGTTAAAACATTGACCCACAACATTTGGTCCATAAAAATAGTTACATTCGCAGGGACTCCTGGCAGTGATAGTTTTAATGCAGGGTCTGTGTCATGGTATAAAATAAATGACTTCTGACATTACAGTAAACGCTTAAAAAGCTCCATTGAAAACCTTTCTGTGCAAAGCAACGAGCACATAGTGCAAGTACCTGCAAGCGATGGTAGTTTCGTTCCTGAACCACCCTCAATGATCTGCTTTTGTGCAGAAACACCCTTCAGCCCAGAAGCCAGTCCCTCCCAGCCCTCCTTGCTATCTTTGTAGAGTTGGGGAAATCACTGTGAAAAAGGTATTGAAGGGCACTTCACTGGATTATGTTTTCATCCTGGATTTTCCACGAACACAGTTTTCTCCTCTTCTAAAGAGTCACCTGTATCAATTGGACCTGGTTTGTTTAACATCTCCCAGCATGAAAATATCATAGAAATATCATGAAACCTTTTATGAAGCTGCTTCTTTTTATTAAGTTCTAGTAAGAGCTAATAAATTTGGAGGCAAGGGAATTCAGTGTCACTTAATGCATTTACCCCCCCTTTGCCAGCATGAGCCAGTTCTGTCCTTTTTTTTTTGTTTTCAGGTGGACAGGTTGAAATCTAAGAACACCCATCTCAAACCAAGAGACTTCTCCCTCCAGGCTGCCAGCCCATCCTCCAGCCTGCACTGTTTTCCTCTCAAAAGCATTGACTTTCCTGGAGGGCTTTGATTATTGTCCTCCTGCAGTTCCTGTAAGCTCCCACAAAACCATCCAGTACATTCTCTGCCTCCAGTGACTGTCTTTCTCAGGATATCTTACTACAGGGTCTGCTACTCTTGGCACCCTCTTCCTGTGACCCCAGCCACTATTGAATTAAATCTCCTCCATGGTTTGGCTATGAATTGAAGCCTAAAGTCCATAACTAAACTGTGCATGGTATTGGAATTCAGCAGGAGCTGGGGCCAGCAATTAGGGATGGTAGACCCTGCCACTTTATCTGTCATGACAGGAGGGAAATTTTAGGGAAGGAAAATTACTGGCAGGTCACAGTTTGGAAGGAAGGTAGCGGTGGTACAGGGCTTCTGTTTCTGCTGTGCCCACTGCTATGATATGAAAGGTTGTGCAATTCCTTAGGAAAAGTTAGAGCTCCACAGAAGGGATTAAACCTTCTTCCACTGCCTCTTGTGCAGATATGGATATTTTTTTTTTAAAGGTATGATCTTCCAGCTTGAAAAAAACAATTTTATTTTCTTCTGTTTTCAGGGAAGATAAATCTGAACACGGAGATCTTTCTTAAAATCCGGAAAACTTGTTACAGAGGCAGATCTCCACAGCTGGAGGTTTTCCATGAAGATGTCTTCACCTCTCAGGAACAGACCCTGTGTAGTTGACCTGCCTGTGTGCAGCTGCTCCCAGGGGCTGTGGAGAGAAGATGGTGCCCATGGGGCAGGATTTGGGCTGGGCTGGGGTGGGTGTGCAGACCACAGGGCAGGTTATCAGTAAGGTATTTGTGATGTCCTGGTGTTTTGGAGGAGGGCTGCCAGGAGCTTCCCTGTAGCCCTCAAAGATACTGTTATTGTGGTAGCCTTTCGATGGATGGGAGAAATTCTGACACATGCATCAAGTGCAGGAATAAGAAGTTCAATCTGCCCTGAGGACTGAAACCTGCACTATATCTGGCTAATTTTGCCAGCTCTAGTCCATAAACCAGCTTGGATGCAAGAACATGTACCTTCCTGTGCACCCTTAAACGAGCAGTACTCAGTAAAAATGAAATTATTGCTCCTGCCAGTTTTCCCATTCTTGCCATTTCTTTCTTATCTAACTGTGAGCTAAGGCCAGCTGCTCTTCACCTAGATATTTATTTCTCTTAGATACTAATCAGTTGAGTAATACCTGCAACTCATCAAGTGGAGCTGGGAGTTGTAAGAGCCCGACTGTCACCGAAGCCGCCGGTTCCCCCCTGCCCCTCTTGGTCTCATCTTGCTGCTGGATTAGAGACGAGATGCAGCTGATCCTGAGCAGAGCCAGCAGACTATAATTCGGGAGAGATAAGGGGTATTGTAACGTTCAGGGGTCTATCCTGGAAAAAAATGCATGAATCCTGCTGATTTTTTTTTCACTGTGGCTCACTTTTGAAAGGGCTCTAGGCAATTTAGATGTAACTACTTATCCCTCAACTAGGGAAGCACCATGGTTTGGGTTAAAAAGCTGATTGGCAAAGTCCAGGGCTGTAGACAGAGGTTAGGGGCTCTGTGAGCCTGATGGGTGCTATCTCTTCCAGTAGCCTGCTTCTGGACGGGGGGAATTTTGTAATAAAGTGGTTAAAGTATTATGTGAAGAGAGATGGGTTTCTGAACCACTGCCCAAGCTGTGGCAGTTCAAGGTGAGGGAGCAGATGATGTTTTAAAGGAGATGTGGCAAAGGAAATTAAAGAGTCTGAGATGTGTTCCACAGCTGTGCAGGTAGGGAGAGGCAAGGTGCAAGTCAGGCAGTGCTGCAAAGCAAGCGTAAGCAAATATTAAATAATTGGAATATGTATGTTGTGTCAAATCCTGCACTGATTTTTCACTGCATGTATATGCTTGGCTCATCCATCTAGGAGCTTTCAAAATCTAGGTAAAATATGAAAGAAGACCACTAAACTGGTGACTTTCCCACATCAGTTTTCAGTTTCTTAAAATGTGTTGAAAATACCAGAAATCATCCTACCTGTGCACACCGTTATCTAATTTATGCTCTGTCCTTTATTTTTATTGCTGCTAAAAAGCCAACATATTTCCTTGAAAGAGATTAGTTCAAAAGAACTGGGAATATTTCAAGGAAATATTTTAAGAACAGGGAATATTTCAAGGAAATGAAACCCAGCCAAGATAAAGGAACTCCTCTTCTTCACCCTACACACAAACCCCCTTGATTAGTATCAGCTTTAACCAAAAAAATGTCCCTCCTGACTGGAAGACCCGAGTCCTGTGTGTCACCCCAGGAGAAATTTAGGTCTGAACCCACGTTTTTATGGAGAAAGTGCTGATGCAGCTGCAGCACAGCCCGGCTTTATGAATGGGGTGTTGATAAGTGTTGTGAGCAGCCATCATATTGGAATTACAGTGCAAACCAGGCATGTGCACAGGTCACTGCTTTTTATGAACACATGTTCCCAGATCTTATGACAAATAGGAAAGTAGCCCACGTTGACCTTTGAAGCCTGTTGCAAAGTCATTGCTGAGCTATTATTTGAGTAGCTTGAGGTAGAATAATGTTCAACTCAGCTTCCTGGAGCTGCATTTGAAATGCAATTAATTGACTGCTGTTAGTTGTCAATTAACATTTATTATCAATTAGTTCATCAAATTGATTAGTTGGCAGGACCTTAAAGCCTAAATGCACTCCTTTCCATTATAAATATGTCTATAAGAGTAAAAGCTACTCACTAATTGATGTCAAACTGAAATTGCTTATGTTGGTCAAGAGACAGAGCACATTGTTTTTTAAATCCATATTAAATTAATTTTGCAGCAGATACATCAGTAGTACATTATTTTAAAACACTATCTTTGGTGCATATGACTGCGTGTACATCTCTTAAAGCAATTAAAGTTCACAGGTGTGATACAGGAATTGTTGGAAGCCTTTTTCCTTGTTTGAAAACTGGTGCTCTTTCAGACAACCAGACTAATTCTTTATTACTCTGCCTGCTAAAATGGCTTGTAGCAAAAAACATGGCATGAAAGCCATTCAGTTTTAGCAGATTTATTGCAAAACTATCGACATTTATCCCTTCCTTGTTCTCTCCCTGTTGGGCCTACCCAGAATTTGGGGGGCCGTTTTGTGCAGCAGGCATTAAGCAGGATTATTCAGGGACATCTCTTCGTGACCAAAACAGAACACAAAAAGGAGTCACTAGGTATTTCTCAAAAAAAAAAAAAAAGAGATTATATTTTCAGTACCTTGTTCTTACAGACCAACAAACTGTTCCTATGTTTGTGAGAGCCTTATTAAAGAGATGAGAAAAGCGATATCTGGGTTAGCTTTGCAGTTTTAAATGCAATAGTTGTCTTGACTTATTTGCTCTTAATCCTGGGGCTAAGGAGCAGATAAAATCCTGAAAACTATTTCTTTAACTTTTTGTAATGCTCAAAATACCTGAGAGGGGCTATTCATTTTCATTGCCTTTGTGCAATGAGATTATTCCTGCATCCCCCAAAACTGTGACCTAAATATGGCTGAAAGACACAACATGTGACCTGCTTAGTGCTGCCTGTCATGGCCTGGAGCCACAGCAGGAACTCTATTAGTGGGAACAGCACAGATGCTACCAGATGGCCAACATATTGTCCAGAGATGACCCATGTATAATTGCAGAAAGTTCAATACATTCAGGTTTTGAATTTAATTGCATTGACCACCTTAGCTACTGCCGCAACACAATTTAATTTATTTAAGGTGGAAACTTATTTGCAGGAGGGAGGAAATATTTATGCTTTTAATATCAGGTTTGTGTTTTGCAAACTGGAGGAAGGCAAGCCCCGTGCATGTTAACAGATGTTTGCAGAGGTCAGGCTACCTGAATGCAGTTCAGGCAATTCAAGCAATGAGGGAACAATACAAGATTTTTTTCCCGTTCACTTCCTGCAGTTTATTTAGATCATGTTCCATGGGACCAAATCTGGCAGTCTTGACTCAAGCAAACAGCCCACTGGAGAGAGGAAAAATAAACAAAAGGACTCTTTTAAATATTCGAGCATGAGGGGTTCGCTTGAATAGCGACTGCATTACAAGCTGCTTAATTTTTATCTTTAATAGATACATTTTAGAGAGGCAGCACAGTTTACCTACCAAGGCTTTAGACTGGGAAAGCAAGCCCTTGTATTCAGTTCCTCTCCCACAAACCATGGCTGTGCTGTCCCAGCACAGCCCTGCGGGTCATACCAGGAGCCTCCTGGCTCAGACTTGGGGTCGGGGCCTTGTGGAGCCGGCCAGCCCTTTCTGTGCAGGATAGCACTTGGCTCTTTTCTCAGCCTCCCGTGGTGCCTCTGTTACCTTGAGCTGTAATATATTCATTTGGAGTGGGTTTTATTTGTTTTTCCTAGTTCAGAAAGCCCTAACTCATCGCGATGTTGCAGTCAGATGGAGTTTTTGAGCGTGATATCAGGTGTACATATTGCACATCCGTGAGAAATGGCAGGAGATGGGAGCTTGGCTTGCTCTTCAGGACCAAAAAGTCCAGCTGTACATGGAAATGAGCATGTAGGCCCCCAAAAGAGCAAGTGAAAGGGTGCTTCGTGCTGCAAGACATCAGGAGCGCTGATGAGGGGACCACACGTGGGGCTGTGCTGGTTTGCAGCAGATTCTGGCACGAGAGGCCCCGCCAACTGATTTCCACTCGGATCCCTTCCATTTCTCTGTCTCCTATTTCCTTGCTTTACTGTATTGGCTTCCTAGCTCAGCCTGTGTCGGCCCTGTCAAATCCCAAACATACTGGTAACTTTATTATAATTTTCCCTTGGAGTAAGCCATAGTCTGTTGAGTTACATTTATTATATTAAGCCGTTTGTCAACTCGCAGTAAGAATATTTGCAAAAGCAGTCAATCACTAATAGATGATTTAAAATCTAATGTATTTTGGTGGGTGTATGTAATATAAACAGATAAGTTGGTGTTGAGGGATGGGCCCAAACTGTAACATATGGTTCTGCATCCAAAATGTCAAGGGATATGGGCTTTTGGCCCAGCAATGAAGGAGAAGGCCTCATTTTATATGGCTACAGCTACACTCTTTCCCTAAATTTAGTGCTCAAAAGCCTTGATTTGTGTGCGCTGCTATTAATACAGCAGCCTGATTTCCTTCTGTATAAAGAGGAAACTTTCTTATATACCAGAACCATCACAATAAAGAATTATTGTTTAAGGATGGGGTGTGGGTGAATATTGCTCTTATTTTTTTCCACGCTGTCTCTAATCAAATGTAATCACCGCAGCATGTGTTATTGATTTTGTAATTGCTTCTTGAATGGTTTGGGCCCCAAGACTGCTGCACTTGTGAGGATGTCATTTGGGTTATATATATGAGCTAATGGGTGATGTATCTTTTTATTAGGAAAGCCCTCTAATATCTCAGTTAAAGATGACTTGTCCCAGAAGGCCTGGTTGGCAATGCTTTACAAAGTGACTGGACAGAGGTCTTTCACCTCTACTTCCTTTGTGGAGTTTATTTCAGATGCTTTTGTTGCTCACTGTAAAGAGGTGAGGCCAAAGGCATGGATGTTGTCCATGTAATTCCTGTGGTTATGGCATCTGAGCTGGAGCATGTGGTTTTGATGCTTCAAAAACTGGCTGATAATATCTGGTTGGTTCCCAAAACAGGCAAATTGCTTCTGGGTGCTCACTGAGCATCATTTAATGTGTGTCTCAAGACAGGCTGGAAAAGCACCTGTTTATATGGGGTCAAAATGGGGAAGTATATAAAGGAAGGAGACACTGCGTGGGAATTGTATAGGGATGTGCACACAGAATTGCCCTCTATTGAGGGAACAGTTTTTGCATGGATAGGGAAGGATTTAGGTTATCTTGTGTGAGTTCTAGCACAGCACCACTTTTATTAACCATAAAATCCAGCTTGAGGTGTCAGTGAAGCCTGAAGTGCAGCTGGGACTGAAATTTATGATGCATCTGAAGTCTTGGAGTGGGGTTTGATGAAGTATTGGCATACTGGGAATCCTAAGAGAGATTCTGCCTAGCTTGGGTGGTCTCTCCCCCCAGCATGATGCCTGCTCTGCATCCCCAAAGTCTTACACGATGGCTGATCTGGTCTGGTGGCTCACAACTGCCAGGAAAAGTTGGTCCTGCTGCCCTGCCTGCTTTGTCTGTGCATTCCCATGCTCTCTCCTGCATGAGGTCTGGTCTGTGTCCAACCTCTTGGTGGTCTGGTTCAGCATGAACAGCTCTGAGAAAAGCAACCCAGCAAGGAGGGTTGGAAACACGCAGCTGGGACTAGGAGCTGAGTTAGACCCCTAGCAGGGGCAGTCTACGAGGGCTCAGCTCTCTTGGGAAGCCTCACACTACTGATACCCATGTGGTCTGAGCTCCCTCTTCTAGAGTATTCCACGGGAAGACTCAAGGCATCCTTCTGGAGGTGTGAATTAACACAGAGCTCTGACCCTCCTCCGAACACCTGGAACATCCTATTTTCCTTTTCCTTAGCAGCTTTCTTTTAGCTCACTCAGAGGGAGTGAGAATGAGTTCACCTGGCTTCAGAAGTCTACATCAGAGCTAATTGGGCCTTCCTTTAAACCAACAGGGAGAAATAGATCCTTCAAAACGCATTTCATCTGGCCTGGTTTTATATCTAGTTTAGGATGAGGTTAATCCCACATTAATGGCATCTCCCTTTCCAGCCTGACTGTGAGAAGAGCCCAGCTCAGATGTCTGCAAGATAGACATCTGCATTTGGTCACATAAATCCCACCCGTAGAGCTGCTCCACTAATGTGACGAACCCAGATGAATGGCTTCAATTAATAACAACAATAATAATGTAGACTCTACAGTCTAAATATAGAAAATAATTTCAGTTCTGTTTTTTTCAAATGTGAGCCAGATCTTTCCTTGGTGCTGGGCAGATTATTTTTGACTCAGTGAGGCTCCCGGTGAGTAGGTGGTTGCAATGGTCAGGAGCAGTGGTGGTACCTCCTTTAGGCAAACCAAACAAATATGCTCTTCCTGCTGATAGGAATAGGAAAATCTTCTGAGGTGTATGTTTGGTTTTGTTCTTTTGAAGGAGATTGGAAAGCAGTACCTCTGTTGAAGATATCCTTTGTAAAAACACAATGGTTGCAACTTTCTGTAACTCCTTGTGACCCCCAAACTTACTCTTTATTAGTGTTTCTCATTCAGCTCAAGCTGAAGCAAACAAATGAAACTAATTACTCTTGAAGTTGGGTATTGCCTGCTTGAGCTTTATGAGCCTGTTTTTCTGAAATTAGAAATTGCCTAACTATGTGGAATGGTTCCAGTAATACTGCTTCCTACAGCCACAATTTTTGCAGTCCCACAATTGTTTTGTGGGCTACCTTTGGGTAGGCAGCAGTGACATCCAGTGGCCAGCGACCTGATCACAGGTCTTCTCCCACAACCTGTCTCACCTGGGACATCTCTCCCTTGGATAATGTTGTGTGAGACCATTGAGGTTGGATACACTCCTTCTACTCAGTGGTTTTTTTGTTGGTTTGATTTGGGGTTTTTTGTCCGAGAGGTTCTAAAATCCTCAGGTAGCTGTTCTCCAAAACACCAACAAGGTTGGTATGGAAATATACTGATTAACCAAAAAAAAAAAGTTTTAGATTATTGGTTTCAATATAAAGTATTTTAATATGGTTGCCCACAGACAAGGATGTCTAAATATGTATTGAAGGACAAGGTGTAGATATTGATGTTGGAAAAGTTTGTCCTCCTTTGGCTTCTCTACAGACAAAATACAAAAAGCCTATGGGAAATGGAACATAGCAATACAGACCCTGCATATATTGTTTTAATATTAACTTATTTACTTTCAAGGCAGTGAGTCTGATCCCAAGTGAGTCAGCTCATCACAGACTAAGAATGAAGACTGTGGTTTTTCTTTTTTATTCCCAAACATAAGCATATTCAGGATTAGATCCATAGCTATGCACCTCTAATTGCAGGAAAATCAGAGGAACTGGTGGTGGTGTGTTCAGATGACTTGTGCCACCACCATGTTATATGGTCTCTGAGCCTTTCTAAACCAGGGACCCGTGGTCCACCTTAACTTTAAATAGTTACTCCTTTCAGTTATGTCAGCTACTTAAATTTATTTGCAGACAGTCAATTCATATTGATCATAACTCGACCTTACAATGACCTTGAGCAAAGGTACTCTGTGACTGCTATAGATATTGTGATCAATACTGGAGAGCAATTGACTACACCTAGTTACTGATAAACGAAGTTTAAAAAAAAAATTAAAAAGTACACTATTTTCAGAAACAAAGATAACTGCTCATTTAGTCGGCTGTTTGTGAAGGTTTAATATTGAATACATGAAGTTATAATGACATCCTTGGGCATTCTCAAATGGTGGAAAACAATGGGGTGCAGAGTCACTGTGGCACATTAAGGAGAAAGAATCATTAGTTCCCAACTTCAAATAAGAAATTTCATGATATTTATGACAACAACACTGAGAACAAACACACTTACTTAGCAGCGCTCATCGGATAAGGCATGTATCAAACTGTGCCTCTTTTCTTTATGTGTGAACCAGGTCTAGTGAAAGAAAGCACTGCATTACTGTGCACAGAACAAAGCCTTTAGTACCACTTATTCTACTTTAGTATCACTCTCCTTTGCACATTTGTGCCTGAATTAAATTGCGCATCCCCAGGTATAACCAACTGTAATCATGAGGAAGAGATCACTGTGGTCTCAGCACATCTGCTACACATTGATACCCCTCCCCACACTGCCTGAAGTTGAAAGGGAAGATGTGAGGGATGTTTTCCCCTGATACTCCTCTCACTTAGCTGAGAGTCCCACTAAGCAGTGGGAGCTAAGTACCAGCAGCTGAGACAAGCAAATGAAAGTCCACTGGCAAAATGGTAGCAGGCTGCAAGGGAGAGTGGCTTTACCCCCAAATTTGCTGGTTTCTGTACAGGAGAAGCCTCTCCAGTGTGTGTCTGGGTGTGAGGCGTGATGCCCAGGGGATGCCCTGGGGACATGAGAACAGCAAAGCTCACAAAGGTACAAGTGAAGCTCACCCCTACCAGTGGCCCTGAGCTCACTTACTGTCAACACTGCTTGCAATGCAGCCTGGGTCTGGCGTTTGACACGTTTTGGGGGTTTTTAGGAGTCGATTTCTACATGTGTGACATTCTTTACAAAAGAAATTAATTAAATGGTGGGATGGTTCAAGCTACGCAAATCAGAAACAGGAGGGGAAACGTTTTGCAGGCGCAGACCTCCCATAGATCTCCCTGTGCTCTTCCGCGTTTCCCCCAGGCACTTCAGTTTCTCTGCCCATTCCTAAAGTTAATCTCCTGATCATATTTCTTCAGTCCCATGCAGTAAGTGTGCTTTTTCTTTTTTTTTCCCCCCCACACTTCCCTGTTTTTTGTAGAGACAGTGTCTTTCTGCAGGCTCCCTCTACATCTGACTCTTCAGTCAAGCTATTTATTAATAAACTGGTGTTTTCAGTGAGCTGGCACATCAATACGGTACAGAGTGGTTCAGTTAGCCAGCATTCTGGGAAATACTTTGCTCTATTGAAGAACTGTAAATCTCCATTATTGCTTTCCATAGCACAAATAAAGGATTGCCTCTTACCTTCGCAGCATTCTCTTTGTTGATTTTTGAGGGTGAATGCATGCATAGTCCCTAGCAAAGAGGATCTGCTTTTGCCCAGCCTGGATACCAGGCATTTATTGGGGTTTGGGTTGGTTATTTTTTGGTATAGCTTCAGCTGCTACCTGGAAAGTCAGTCACAGCAAAGGGAAGCCAGGGTGAGCGCAGCATGAAGCAATATTGAAACATTCAGATGAAAATAATCATGAAGACTTTAGGACTTTTTCCAAAATGAACCTAAACTGAAGGCTTTGCCAGTTAGTCCATGACTGATTGAAGAGGTATGTCACCTGCTACTACATGGCAGCACATCCCATCACATTACAATTGCCTGCCTGGAGTCATTATGGTGTATTACATCCTTTTGTTATCAAACTGTGTCATGTTGCATCACAGTCAGAAGCAGCCGGATGGAGACGTGGCTGACACGTTGCCTGTAACAGATGCAATGAGACATAGCATCCAAAGCACATACCTGCTTTTAGTCAAGGCTCAATTTGCTCAGAGCGTATTTTGACATATCTACAGAGGGTTTGAAGTTGCAGGTAATCCCCTTCTGTGCTTGCCAGCTCTCACTCAAGGCACAAGTCTTTCTGTTGGACCAGGGAGAAATGCAAGCTTTAAATTTCCTTGGCTTGTTGCAGTATCATCAAATAGGTATGAAAACTTGCTTAGTCTACTTAGTGCAATAAATTCATGAGATCTGGGAATGTTAGGCTCTCTGGGAAGGTTCTTTTTAAACATAATCCCAAAAGCTTAAATAAAAAAGGTTTCTAGTTCCTCTTTAAAAAAGTGTACAAATGGAGAAACTCTGGTAAAAGTACCAAGAGTGGGCTTCCAAACTATGAGGTCTATTAAGATAGTGAAATAAAAAAAACAATAACAACAAATTTCTCATATTAATTAATCTTGAATTAAAAATTTTTTTAATATGAATGCATATGACATTCATGGCACGACAAATGAATTCTTTATGATCAGAGCTGCTGCAATCAATACTAAATGAATTCATAATAAGATACTTAAAATACAGTGTTACCACAAAAGAAATCCAATAAAAGTCTATCATCAAAACTGCAGCCTAAATAAAGCCCAGCGGGACGGTTATGACAACCAATGGCAATACTTTATTTATTCTTTTGTTTGACCTCTTTCTTTCCTACTGTTGCAATATTCACACAAAACTTGTTGAAGTGTGGGGCGATGGTGTGAGAGGTGTAGTTCAGTGGTGACTCCAGAGTCAGAAGGCAGCACAAAGGAGTGGCTGATGGATGGGGATAGGGAGGAAGAGACACCAAGGTGATATCATCAAGGAGAATGGCAGAAAGTGGGAAGGGAAGAAGAACAAAACCAGCAAAGGCAGATGGACAAGACCTAAAGAAGGAGTGGAGGGTCCCTCTAGTAGAGGCTGGTGGGTGATGGGGAAATTAATGCTTTGTGGGACATAATAATTCCAGAACTTTTTTGTTGGTGGTGGGTTTTTTGGTTGTTTTCTTTCTCTTTTTTTTTTCCCTTCATATGAATTCATACTTTAATTTCCTAGTCCCTTAAAAATCTTCTGGACTTAAAAAATTGGAAGCTAAAAGTGCAAGTTAACCTAGTAGAGGTAGCCACCCAGGAGCACAGCTTCCTCTGTACTTGGGTAGTCTGTCAATATCTGTTTTGCTACGGGTGGATACATCAGGTCAGGAAAAAATACTTTTCAAAGAAGAATGTGTGCAAGGAAATCCTCTCCAGTAGATACATTACCTACCTGGAGTTGTCATGCAACCTCTGAAAGAAAAGGAATTACCTGTGCTATACTGGTATAGCTGACAGTTAAATCTGCCCTAATCTGCCTTAATTATACTTTTCAGAACAGGGTCTTTCTGGTGATTTGAGGGCGGGAGGTTCAGCAGGGAATAAAAGTCAACTGCTTTCCCTTCTAGTTAGAATAGGGGGGAATTAGCTGGATGACATTAGGAGAGTTTCTAAATATCTTTCCTGCCAATATTTGATTAGGGACTTTAATTTCATTAGACAAACTGATTTTTTCATTAGCCAAACTGATTTTTTCATGCATTGCTCTCCCCTTTTAATGTGTAAATTACATGGGATTTGACTCTCATTACTCCATTGATATGGGTGATGCCTTCAAATGGACACTGGCGCCGCGCTCGCGGACGGGTCTACTGCAAAGAGCTGCTTTGGGCTTTGTTTTGGGAAAAGATTCTGTAAATACTCAGTTCAGCATCCCCTTGCACGCTCTTTGTTGGGAGAGTAAATCCCAGCACCTGACCTGGGTCTCCTGGTTGTGCTATGAAGTAGGATTTCACCACATGAAGCATGGCTCAGGTAAAATTGTGGGATGGAGATGATGGAGGACACTGTTCAACAATTGTGTGCCTACTTAGAACCTGAGCAGTTTAGCTGCAAAGATTTCAGGGCAGCCTTTGCTTTTTCAAATCAAGATTACCATAATTTGTTATCTTTTGATAATAATAATTTTGACCATTTACATCTCGGGTCTCATCAGTTTTTATGAATATTGTCACAATTTTAAACTACTTTTACTGAACAAATGAAGTATCTAAGCAGTGACACGGAAAGGCATTTCAAAATGAATTTTTCTAGGTTTGTTTGGGTAAAATGAAGCTGAAAAAGAGAAGCCAGATGAAGTTTCCAGGTACTTCTATAATTATGAATGAGCAATTTCAGCTACAGTCCTAAAGTCTAGATCATAGTGCATTGTGCTTTTTGCTGCCTGGTGCTCTGTGTGCCCAATAAAACATTGGGGGACGTAACTCTGCTGGTATTAAGCATATGAGACAAAATTAAAAAGAAAATATTTTGGTTCCAAAGACACAACAGTTGAGGCTGAGATTACTTTAAACCTCATACATGAAGCTGAACCGATCCTTGGTTTACTGGCTCCTCAGAAAATACAGGTGCTGAAGGAAGAGAGCCCATTTGTTATTGCCGGATAAAACTCTCTGCTTGGAGTGGAAAAAGTAGGATTTAAAGCAGTGTTCACTCTTGCATAGCTTTTTAAAAGGAAAACATGAGCTTTTATTATTGAGGCCGTTATGGGAATACCCATCATTTTTATAGGATTGTGCTTTGGTAAATAAACATGTTGACAGAATTTCTATAATTGTTTTGAAAGTATTTTTAATAAAAAGAGCTTATTTTCTGTGATGTTGAGTAGATCTGTTCAGAACTGAAGTAGAAGGAACTTTGATATTTCATGTATTTTATTTTTTTTTAATTTCAAGCCAGTTTTGTGTTGGGAAAGACTGAACCAAGCATCTCAGCAGAGGTCTGGATGATGCTGTTCATTGGAAGAGCCAAGGAAGGACAAGGTCTCTTGCTTATTGAAGTGATTAATGATTTAGCATTAATAGGGTTGCAATATTGCATGGTTTAGTCAGATTGTAACGTTCTGTTCGTCAGAGTTCTTAAAGGTTGAATTTGAACTCAGGTCTTTGATGCCCAGGAAAAAAACTAATCCATGGATGGAAATACTTCAGCTTAAAGTTTCCAAACATTTGTGAGTTCTCAGGGAATAAAAGTCAAATTGGGATTATAAGAAATGAGCAGAATTTCTCAATCAAAAGCTGTTTTTCTGTAGACTGTTCTTTATGTTTTTGCAGATTCTCTACGTCAGACAAAATATTTTCCTCCATGTTGTATAGTAGGTATGGGTTTATTTATACTAAATATAACATCATTATATAATAACTTTTCTTGGAGTGCTTGGTACTGTACAAACCACAAAAATTTTTGCTCCAGTGACCTTGTAATATAAAACTGAGGGAGCAATCACATTGCATTATGTGCCAGTGTGGTGAAATTAGTTTTGCACTGCCTAGGCAAAAGGATCTCCCTTGTCATCCAAATTACAGAACTGGGGCCCATATGTATGCACTCTGCCTGTTTGTTTATGCCATACGAATGGTAATACCAGGAAATATTTTTAAGAGTTGATGTCCCTTTTCCCTCTGCATTTGTGGGTTTTGTTGGTTTTTTTTTTTAATATTTCTCTCCTGAGTAAAATGTGTCCATTCAACAGAGTTGAAATGAGTTATGTTAATCTTCCAACATAAATATGAAACACTTGCAGTTGTTTTGCTGTCATTAGTCGTCCAGCTAAAATGCAGAGGGCAATTTACAGGCAAGTCTCATAATGCAGAAAGTGTTTGTTGAGGTGAGGTACACAGGAAGAAACACGGATGTTTCGCCAAGGATTAAGAATGAGCTTTAAACTTGCAGAATTTTTTCTTCATTGACTTTTCCTTAAATGCAGCCATTTCTATCTTATATAACTCAAAGTTCATGTAGTCAAAAGAGGGCGATTTTCTAGCAGTGGGGGGTGAGCCTTTCAAAAATCTTCATGATTCTCTTCTTTGAAAGGAGTGAACAAGAATCAATTTTCTTAACTAGAAAAGTTGTATGAGATGTGGGTTCATCTAGAGCAGGGTGAACTCTTAGCTAACCTGAGAAATGAGAGATACACAAAATTAGTGTGACTTCTTTCAGCTGGAGCCTGGGAGGACTGTGTGGGACAATCACAGAGGATTTCATAAGCTTTGCCTTCAACAAATCAACAGAAGAACCTCAAAAGATGCATGCTTGGGTATTTTCTAAGCAAAGGGTTTTCAGTAGATCGTAGAATCATAGAATAGCTCGGGTTGGAAGGGACCTTAAACATCACCTCATTCCAACCCTATTGCCATGGGCAGGGACACCTTCCACTACCCCAGGTTTCTCCAAGCCCCATCCAACCTGGTCTCAGACACTTCCAGGGATAGGGCAGCCACAGTTCCTCTGGAAACCTCTGCCAGTGTCTTGCCATCCTCACAGAGAAGAATTTAATCTGTATTTCAAACCTAAACCTCCCCTCTTTCAGTTTGAACCCATTACTCCTTGTCCTTGCCCTATCTGGGTACTTATTTAACAAAATACCCATTAAATAGAGCAGGGAGCTGTTGCAAAGCCCGGTGGATCAGGACTATAAGGACATATTGACCTATATTACCCCCTCCAAATGCCATTTCCCAGCTCTCCTGCTTGCTGAGAGATGCATTTTGTGCATGATACAAGTGTGGACAGGCCCCACCTTCTGCCCCTGGTGAAGCTGCTGGACTTCCCTGAGCCCAGAGGATTCAGCCCTACAGGCCTTTTCCTCCTGTTTGAGGCATATGATACCAATATTGATGTTTCTGGTGAGGCGAGGGCTCTCTAAGGCACGTATCCCACCAGGCTCCGTGGAGTCTGTGCTCCGTGAAGATGTATAGGCAGAGATGGAGGGCAGCCAAGAACGGCTGCTGCTCAGGAGGGCGAGTGCTGTGCTATGGAATGGCTTAGATTGGTTTCAGGGCCTTCCTTTAGCTAATATTTGTTACTTTTCCACGGAAAATAGGAGTAGGCTTGCGTTTCAGGCTTCTTTTAACCTCAGATCATCTGGGTTTCATAGGTACCAGTCATACCGTAAGCTTAAATGTTCTTTTTCTCACATGTTCCCTTTCAAGCAGAGTCAAGGCAGATTTTTATTTTTAAACATTTGGAGTTTGTTTTCATAGAGTTTCTCCAATCAAGACAGTATCCAAGCCATCTTGGTTTGTCGTCGTACATCCAGTATTACTACATTAGCTCTTAATAAAGAACTCATGCAAAAACCAGATTCCCTTCACACTAACTACAGAAACATGTTATGGGAATGTGACCATAGAGCTGTGTGGAAAATGATATTACTTGCAGAAGATTTGTTGTCACATAACAGCCTGCTCATCTGCTGATTACTATCTTACATTTATTGTGCATCTTCCTTTGTGCAGTGATTCTTTCAAAAGTGTTTAAAATCTCTGCAGTAAAACAAAATAATAATAATTAAAAAAAAAAACCCCAACATGCCTCTGCTAGCATCGAGCTAAATCCAAACTAAAAGCAAATTTATACATATGCTGTATATTAAGTTTAACCAGGGTAACGCCCCTTTCCTTTGGTTTTTGGAAAAGAGTCCCACATTGTCACATGTAAAGGGACATTTCAGCACTGATTTTCATTTTCATGAGATTAAAAGTGAAACATGTAACCACAAAGCTGGTTTATGTCATCCCCTGTTGGAGCCAGCAGTAATGCCAAAAATTAGATATTTGATAGGTTTTTGAGAGAAACAGATGCAGGAGGGATGCCATTCCCACAATTTTAAACTCCTTCTTATCTTTAAGCTAGAAAGAACATTCCAGATGAAGAAAATCTATCTTATTGGCTTTAGAAAATAGAGGAAGAAAGTTGCCAACAAAAAAAAAAAAAAAAAGAAAAAAAAAAGAGGAAAAAAAAAGGAATAAGAAGAGAAGTTAATTTAAAACCAATGTCAGTGTTGGGGAATTGTAAACCATAATTGAGAGAGAGTGTGTATTCATATATGTGTGCATATCTGCAAAATAAATAGTCTGAGATGGGGCTTTTCCCTTCCTTTTTGATCTGTTTAATGCAGCCTGCAGTCTCGCTTTGGCTTTTTTCAATACTTTTGGGTGCAGAGAGATGGGGGACGGTAAAAACCAAGGGAAGAATCTCCCCCAAACATATACCAAATACACTCAGTGAAAGCATCCAAAAAGTATTCTTTCGGCTTTTTGTGTTGGAAGCAGTTTGTATGTCCCTGTTCTTTTTATTTCATTCTGCCAGCTGTCTGCTAAACAAATCTAGCCAGGTGGGGCTTACAACCCATGACTAAAAAACCTACTAGTGCAGCTGTCCAGCTTGCCTGGAGGAAGAATTCTAACAAATGGCAGGAATGAAAAGATTGGTTTTGTTTTCAAGAAAGTAGCTATGGTACCTTCCTTGCTTCGTTGTTGGTTTGTTGTTTTTTTTGTTCTGCTTGCTTCAGTTAACTCATGGCCTCCTAAGGTTTTACGGAGTAATGGAAAATCCACTTCTGTGGTTCATCATTTAACGTGGTATTGCTTGGATTTCTTTCTTTCCCTTTTGTTTTTTTTTCCCTGTAATGATTTTTTTTTTTCTGTGTTAGAAACATAGGGCAGCTGCTTTGAGTGTAGCTAAATGTAAAATAATCTGACACTTTCCCTACAAAAGCACTGGTAAGCCATATAGTAGCTTAGCTGGATTTTTAAATATTCAGGAGTTGAATATATAACTAGTGAAGGGTGGTGGTTGGTATTGTTTATCCACAAGCTGGGGACAGAACAGGCTTCTTTGCACTGCTTCATCAATCGACCTCAACTGTGATTTTCTAGTCAGCAAATGAGTGCTTCATTTTCTGTGTCTGTGTTGAGCTAAACAAGAGCTATGCTAAAAATTACCAAACCGCCATCTGATCTATAGTTTCAGCAATAGAAGATTAGCATGTGAGCCACTGAGACACCTTCCCTCACTCCTGCCAGAAAAAGGAATGTGTGAAAGGTGTTTGTCACCAACTCCACTCAGGGAATTCAACTGAAAATCTCCCTCTGCTTTTTGTTGGGTAACAGCCCAAACAAAAAATAATTGGTTTTTGGCCCAATCCTGCCTCCTTTGAAGCTGGTGACATCTTGTTCTTTTGACATCCTTGGTGCAGGTCCATGTTGACTGAGAGTGATCTGGTGGAGTGATTTGCTCAGTGAGGAGTTAAGGGCTTTTGGCACTTCTCAGGTATCATTCTGGTCTCATGGGTCCCAACTTTAAAGGAACACATGGCATTAACACCTCTCAGAGTCCGGGTGGTGCCTCACAGTAAAGCTGCAATACAGGCTTTGGGTTTGGTCCAGAGCTAGTAAAGTATCTGTGCTTATGTGGGTGTGTGAACAGTGCTGCTGAAGTCAGTGGAGCTGTTTCGACCAATTACTGCTTATCTAATGATAGAAAATTTCAAGTAAGATTAGGGCTTTTTGGATGGACACTAGTCAAGTGACTAAGTGCTTTAAATGAAGGATGTCTTTAATTGCTGAACTGCAAACACATTAAATTCTTGTAGACTTGATTCCAGTGACTTGTCTGTTTCCTTATTAGCGTACAAACAGATCTGCTAAGCAAGATGTGGAGGTACAAACTGGGTCCTACTGATTTTCCCAAGACAGACAGGTGCCAGGCCCAAACACACTCACCTCACTGCATGATTAGACCTTGCTTTGGGAAGCAGCAAGGTGCACATAATGCACATTCAGTGCTTGCCAATTATCCCTTTCTCTTGCCATCTTCACAAGGAAAAGTGGGTGCAAAAGGAATGCAATGATTGTTTCCACACCTGTTTGTACCACATAGACTTCTCTGCACCCACCAAGCCAGTGGGTTCAGATAACGTTCCCTTTACAGCCAATTTGGGAGATTGAGACCTGTCTCTGCAGAGGGGATGGGGGAGCAACACACACTGCCTGGGCTGCTCAAGTCAAAATGGCATCGAGCACGGGCAGGCACAGCCAGATTGCTGTTGCAGGGGCCGTTATTTCCTTTTGTTGTATAACAAGGCATGAGTGATATTGGTTGGGGTGCTCACAAGCCAAGAAAAAAGGCCAATTTTTCATGAGGAAATTGAAGTGCTGATGCAGAACTAACCCTCACGGTTTGTTGTTATTTAATGAAGAAGCAGTGAGTGGGGGATTTTGGCAAAACTTGGTGTGTAAGCATAACAATTGTAATGACATTATTTAACACACAATGGAGTAACAAAGGCACTTAAACGCCATGATTAAGGACTGTGTTAAGATTCTCAAATAGCATCTGAAAGCAAAAAAGTGTGGCTGTGTTATTCTCTAACACCATATAGAAATATATTAATTTTTTTTTTTCTGAACCTACAGTAGATTCCTAGAATGGCTCCAGCAATATCACTGGAATTAGCTCCTTTCCATGATATTCTACATTTAGAGTTTCTGGACATTGTTATCAGTTTCAGTTTTTTACCTATTTTTCTTTATTTTTAGGCAATGGCAAATGTATATATTACAGTAAAAATGCTTATGTTCATTTCCCATTTATTTTTCTGAGAACAGTGTCAGAATCTGAAGGCCTGCACAATGTACAGAAGATATATATGTCTATGAAATAGCGGGATAATATTGGGAAAGCTGAGCCTTGAGAGTAATTTGCCATAAATTATTTTACCTGGTGTTATAACAACTTCTTAATATAAAGGATTTTCTGGACTTGCAGTATTTGTACAAGAAGTTCTGTTTTATAAAAGAAAAGGAAAAGGGTTGGGAGATCAAAAATACTATATTGCATCTTTCCTTTAATTTTCCATACATTTGCAAATGTGATTCTAAATACAATGACTATTACACTGGATGAGCCCGAATGAGCTTGGCTTTGGGAGAGGAGAGCTGCACCACGTTTTTGCTAAACCCATCACCATTTCCTGACGGCCATGAGAGCAGCACTTTGCTTTCTGCAGACCATGAACAGAGGATGGGGGACTCAAGAAAGCTCCAAAACGCTGTGTGGGATTACACCAGTCTAGTCAGTAAGCCCTGGTGCCAAGGGTGTAATGTAATATTATAACCATCTGTTGTCAAAGGCTGTTATCCCAGTGGCTCCTGGACACCACTCACCCTCCTCATCATGGCAGCAGTGTGTCACCACGGTATCTGGAGCACAAGGGGGAGGTGGCAAAAGTGCAAGTGACACAAAAAGGCTCTTGAATTGCGGAGACCTTCTCCACTTCCACGCTGTTTGCCACTCAGTACAAAAATGGGTTCCATTATAGCCTCCATATAATCCAGGCAAGTGTAGCTGTTCCAAGGCTGTAATCTCCCTGGAATGCCTGAGAATGGGAACAATTGGCCAACTCTCATGGTTTTAATATGCTGTTCACCTAATTTGGTGACTGAAAGTTTCTCATGGTCAACATTATTTTTTTTTTTTTTTCAATTTTACAGTTATCTGCAGTGCTTATAATATTTGGGGTTTTTTTCAGTAGGACTGAAGTTTTTAGAGCTACAATTTTTCTTTCACTCCTATATGCATAAATATGAGGCTGATCCTTATAGAGTGTCCTGGTTTGAGACAAATTTGGAGGAATGTCCGAAATTAACGTCCTCTGACACCACCCCACGACATGGAGACATCCTCCATCTGCCCCTTTTCCATTAATTGCAATGTGCTGAAAGTGATAGTAGTTTCAGGAAAGAAAGCCATTCCAATTGCCAAGGAAAAGGTCAGAAGTCAGGGAAAGAAATACGAGATGTAAGATTGAAACCAAGTTTGACAAGGAAGTTTGAAGATAAAAAATGTGGTGGAACTGTGGACAAATAATATGCTCTGGACTGTGAGGAACAGGAGAGGGAAAGGTGCTCCAAGACACTGAACAAGAGAGAACAGGAGTTGAACATGAGTGACAGAAAACTTTGGTGACAAGGTGGGCCCATGGCTGTGGGACTGAGACTGGGTCTGCAACAGAAGGCCAGTGGGAATGGCACCTCGCAGAATCCCATGGGACGGCAGGAAGTAAATGGAGACTTGCAACACTAGCCAGTAGGGATCAATTTTAGGCTGGAAATGAAGAGGCAGGGATCGAATTTATGAAAAGCTAGCAGCTAATGATTTTTTTTCAAGTCATATATGAATTCATTTTCTAGAGGAGGGAAGAGGTTTAAAGGGTAAAATACTTTCAAACACTGAATAGATCAATAAATATGGGTACTTCAAATACTGGTAATATCTTAACATCTGAGCACTTCTCTGTCTGAAGAGCTTTTGAGTTTAAGCTGGTAAAAACATGGATTCCAGCCACTCTGACCACTTCCTGTGGGGATAATATGCAGGTCAATATAGAGATAAAGTTAGTGTCTACTTGCTTCATTATTATGCAGAATTAAAATAAAGCTCAATGCAGAATTTGATGAGGGCAGGAGTGAGCAAGGCCACAAACAAGCAATGTCACTCCTGTATTACAGGAGTACAACACTTTCCAAGAGAGGAAATGGAGAGGGAGAAGAGGAGAGAGACCAAAGGAGAGTCTCAGAAGGGAGTTAGAGGTAAGGGAAGATCAGAGAGAGGGGAGCTATAGGATGTTCAGTGGATAAAATTATAGGAAAATGGCAAAATCTGTTGGAAAAAAAATGTTGGACTAAAACATTAGGCTCAGATTCACTTAACCCTGTTAAATAATTATTGAATGGTTGTCACATAACATACATTGAACATACATTGTTGCATTTGTTATATCTGCTCAGGAAAGTCTTTCTCAGCTAAACCAATTCCAGACTTTTTCCCTTCCCTTTCCAAGTGCTACAGATTTCCTTGGAAAAGAGATATTGTTATCTGTGATTAGAGAAGAAGCTTGCCTGTAGTCCTCGAAACACTTTGCCATCCCCATGATGAACAAGTTGTCCCTTTGATGGTTCTTCTTATCAGCTGGGGCTACTTTTGAAGGCCACCTTGAAATTCCAGCTGATCATCAATGAGCATCAAGGTGTTGCCCAGAGCAAGGTGGTGTGCGTAGGCAAATTCTGAGACGTTGCATTCAAGTCATCACTTTTTTAAAGGTGTCACTTCAAGGTGGTGATTATGGTTTTAAAAGAGGAATAGTTCTGAAAACTAGTTATTTTAGAGTTATTCTGTCATGTCAGCTAACCTTAGCAGAGAGCAGTCTGCTGTCTCCAGGACAGCTTGAAAGGCTCTCTCATGAGTAATCAGAATTGCGTTCCTTGTCAAACACCAGAGCTGACACCTCCAAGGCATGCAGGAAGATATGTTTAATCATCTTCCTTTGTTTATTTAGTTCTTTTTTTTTCTTTGCTTTTATAGTCCTGAAACACTCACTTGAGAAACTCTGACAGGTCTGGAATAAAATTAAGAAATTCTGTGTCTCCAATTCTCATCCCAACAAACACCTGTTAAAGGAAAATAAATCAAGTTATATGCCAGCATTCTCCATTTGTTTCTCACGTTCTCTTTCAGGTAATCCATGTAGATATTTCCTTCCACCTGCTTCAAGACCTCATCTTTCTGCATTTTAGCATTTCCCACATTTCCCATTCTTGAATCATCTCTCCCTCCTTTTGCATAAAAAATGAAAACAAGAAACTGTTGAGTAGAATTGAAATGTGATGGGAAAAAAACCCCCATGCTTTCATTCTCTTGTTGAAATATTTTCCATTTCCTAAAGACTCTCTAGATTTCCTTTGCCATGCATGCTTTCAGGATTTCTTTTCCACTCAGTGTATTAACTTTGTTTTTTCGCATGTTATCATTATTTTTACCAGCATGTGTAACACACATTTCCCCCTTTACGATGGCAGTAAATACAAATGCAGAAATTACACACTCAGACAAATTAAGAGAAATAAACCCTAGCAGGTCCTGAACCAGCCAGTAATCATTCCTATGTATCCTCTATTATATCCCCGTGTACCCACAGTACATTTCCACACCACACAGGTGGAAGTGTGAAGCTGAGGCTCATTTAACAGTATGAATTTTCCCAATGTATCACAATTACAGGAACACCTGTGCTTCATAACTTTCTGCTGATCCACTGTGAAAATTCACAGTGTGTTTAGTAACCAAACCATCAATATGCTTTGTCTCCTACAGTGTGTGGATTGGCTTTAGTTCCTCCTTAAAATAAACCAAAACCAACCAACACCAAAAAACCAACAAACCAAAAAAAAAACTGATAGAAAATTTAGCTGATGCTTGTGCTGGGGGCTGTGCTCACTCTTCCCCACGGTGACAGATCTTTATTGTGGAAGATCTTCAGTCTGCCCTCACTGAAGGTTGGCAAGCCCCAGTCTGGGAAACTCATTACTTCCTTTTTCTGACTTTCTTTTATTGCCTGAGTATGGCTCCAAGACCAGTTTTTGTTCATGACTCATTGCTCTCTTGAAAGTGTGTCAAATTCATTGTCACGTGCATCAGACACCTTCAACATGCTCCATGTGGCTCTGCTAGACTGTCCTGCAGAGCCACCCCAACCTTGTGCCAAGGGATGGTTTTGGCCCATTCTTGGTGTGGTTTGTGCCCACTCAGTCTGCCTAGCTTGGCTTGGCTAATTTCTACCAGCCTACTTAAGTTTCCTCAACTGATGGAAAAAAATAATAAATGGCAATGTGAGACAAAGCTATGGTTTTATCCATACTGGGTAGCATCATTGAATAACAATGCTTGAGGCACTGCACTGATAGCAGGAGTTTTGGTGAAAGGTTTTACAGGGATCTCTATTGAAAATAACCCCAGCTGTTTTACTGATTTCTCTTTTATCCTGTTCTGTAAAAGATGATTTGCTTTGTGTGTGGTGCTGTGGCCCAAAAAAAGGAGTCTGAGGCTTGGGAAGCAGGCTTCCACCATGATGTGACCCAACACTGGAGGAAGGTGTTTTTGGTGATGCAGAGATGCTGCTGAATGTTTTAAACTGTTGTTGTGATGAGCAGAAGCTGGCTACAATTTGTTAAAATTTTTAACTGGGGAGATGGAGGTGAAAAAGTTCTGCTCCCTGCTTTGAATTTAGGAGAAAAATGGTCTTTGTGATCCCATTTAACTCATCTTTGCATCATCTGGGCAATGTGATCCAGGTCCTTGTCCTTCAGTTCCCACACCAAGAGGCTGGCTGAAGATGGCAGATTTCCCATCCATGGAAAACAGACTCTCTGGAGAAGGAAGAAGATAAAATCATATCTGCTGTTGTCCCAGAGCGGAGCTGGGATGTGTCTGGGAGACTGAAGTCTTGAACATGCTCTCAAGCCACTCAGTTTAAAGATAACCTAGATTAATCTCATCGGCTTTTAATGAGAATTGGGGGTTTGTGTCTTCTGTGATGTGTCACTCTTGAAAACAAATCTTAAGTTTATGGGTCACTTGAAATTCTGTGATATTGGGTAAAAAAATCCAACCCTTGAGAGCTGTCACATTTATATTTCCATTCTCTTTGTGAACTGTTACAGATCTTTGTGCTGTATCTCTACTTTTATTGATGTTTCTTTCAGATAGAAGCCAATCTTCCGTTTGCAAGTTCCCATAATACACATTCCCAGTAAGTCAAATTCTGCCTTTCCTGCCCTAATCTCAGTGAAGTTTCTATCATCAAGAAGATTGTGGCCTCCTGAGTTATTTTCCTGGATCCTTTCTGGATACTCTATGTGTAGTTCCATCCTTGAATGAACTCAGAGAAGGAGGTGCCCCTATTTTCCCTTCTCTACGAGGCAGAATAACACATATGCTGTGGCACAGGTGTGTAGAGGGATCTGTAAATTAATGTATTTTGAGCTCCTTGGATTAAATTCATATAAGTGAAAAATAGTTGAAAATCATTTTAGTGTCCCAGTGAGTCTGACATTCTTTTCTGCTCCCAGAAAGAGATTTTCTGTCTGCAAATCTCATGTTTCCAGAATTAGATTAGGAGTGTCAGATGTACATTCTTGGGGCCTTCTGACCCAGATTAACCCTGAAGCACAAAAATTTGATTGTGTAGTTGTGAGACCAGAACAAAAATATACTCACTGAATATAGGAGGCTTTTATAGAACACGTTAAAGGGACGATGTTGAATGTATCTGTAAGGTAAATGGAGAGAGACTGTTGTCAGGGTCAGGAAAAATAATCTGAATTCAGGCTAAATTCACTGATTTGAAGATCAGGGAGATTTGTGGGGAAAAATAAATTTTTTTTAATAAAACCTCCACCTTTCAATGATGGTACAAGATGATAACAGAAACTCTATTAAGAAAGAGAGGTACAACATGTATAAAAAGTATTTGATGACATGACTTTCCACTTCCTAAATTACTAGCGGAAGAAGATGAGGAAGTCCAAAAATGAGGATGAAGAGTTATCCCATGCCTGAGCCATAATCAGACCTGCTAGAGCTCAAAGCCATGACCAATTGTCCTGCTTCTTGTCTGTGCTTGGACCTGTGGTTATAGAGAAGCCAAGGAAGTGAAGGAAGGCAGATTGCAAACCTGAAAGAAATAATTTCTTATGAGATGTTCAAGAGCAAATATAGCAAAAAAAGTGTCTCATAGGTATACTTGTTATGTTCTTGCCATCTGGAAATAATAATATTCATCTTCACAAGAGAGGTTTGGAGATACAGCTTTGTTGATTTCTTTCTTAGCAAGGGTGGAGTTGTTTCTGAGATCAGGGACCATTTCACTGCTGTGAAATATCTATTTTTGTTAATATGTTTACTGTGCTAAATAATCAGAACTGGATTCCAGCAATAAATCACTGTTCTAATTTAGTATTTGCATTAAAATTCAGTTTATAAAGTCTTGGAGTTGAAGCTGTAACTTAATGCTCAGTCAGGATGGTGAATAGTGGGATTCAGCAGTGATTTAATTTATGTCAAAGGAAGCTGAACCTGAGTGTGATGTGGAACCTGGCTGCTGTTTGGACTGGTTGCTTGTTCATGAATGCACTCATGTTATTATATGTACAGAAAAAAAGAAGGAAAGAAGGCAAAACAGGAGAACACTTAACATTCCTAAAGTAGTTTCCTCAAATTTCTCTGCAAACAATGTAAAATAACAACCTAATAATTTTGTATCTTAATCATGTTCAGTAAAGAAGTCCTTTAGATAATTGGCACTGCCTCTGTACTAGGCCAAACTTTCTTTTAAGTTACAAATACTCACAAAAGGTTTACATTATAAGGAGCTGCTTTGGAGATGTGCAGATTTAGTTTGTAAGTACAAAGTGAACATGCAAATTGCCTTATCTTGTGGGATTCACAAACAACCATCATTCAGATTGATTTAATACATAGCTTTTTATCTTTAAAAGTGTTAATTAGAAAATAGGGACAGTTCTCTGAGCACTTAAGAGTAATAAATAGATCAAAACAGCATCCATGCTTCTGTGATGGAACTTCTGAAGACTTTATAAAGGGATTAAACCAATTGTCAAAAAGACCACAGTATACATATTTAATAGTGCTACCAAGCTACAATTACATTTTTAGGACTCTATTTGCTGAGCTTTTAAACACTCATTATACAAAAAAAAAAAAAAAAAAAAAAAAAAAAAGAGAGAGGAGAAAAAAAAGGATTTTCAGAACTTTACCACATAACTCAGAATTGCTATGCCAGTAAGGTCTGCTCCAGGTCTGGAGTGACATAGCTGTGTTCAAGACATCCTGGTTTTCATTTAGCATCAGAAGTTGTTCAACCATGTGAGAAAAAGACCTTATGTAGTTTGGTGGTCTGATTTTGCTCCACTGCAGCATGCAGGGGCAGAGGGGAGATGCTGCTAATGGATAGACTTGACCTACTACGAGTTAAAACTCATTCTTTTTAAGACTTAGAGAACTGTGTGCCTTTAGCCATATCAGTAGTGTTCATGTAACTAATATTTTCCTTTCATTCCAATGATACATGTGTTCTGTGTATTTGTTTCTGTATATTCCTATCCTTGCCCAACAAGTTCACACTGAATGAAATTGAACACACCAGCAATAATGAGTGGCAGTCTGACTATTTATCAAGTAAAACTGAGGGAACTGCAACTTGTCAAGCAAACAATAAATAAGGCAGATCTCTTTAAAAAATGAGAGAAACAGGTAAAGTCTTGAAATGTACTCAGGAAGTAAATACTGTGAAGGACTAGAGGAAGAATTAACTTCAGCACCCGAGGCCATCTACTTCTAAAGGCCTCATCTAAAATATGGGCCTTAAGGGGCTTTCAGAGATTCAGTGGGACCAGAGTTTCACCCCACCAGAGAACAGCTGTAATACTCCTTTTCCTGCTGCCATTTCCAAGTCAGACCTATCAGCAGCATATAAAATGCATTACAGCAATGAGAGTAAAAATCCTCTTTTGTATCTCCAGCCTGAGTAGTGGTTTTGAATGTCCAGGATTTTTTTTTGCTGCTTATTTCCATACATCTGCATGCAGGTACCCGTGCATCATGGTTCCACCAAGTTGCTGTAATTTGTGTAAGCCACATAATAAACTGTTTATAACTGTTTATTTACATCAACAACTACGTGTTGATGCAGACAACTTCAGAGAGGGAAAAGTCTTGTGAATAATTTCTGTGGTGCAGATGGAGGGAGAATTTTTCCACCTACTATTGGCCGTTTCAAAACTTATAGCAAATCAAGAAAATAGATATGAGCCTTTGTATTTTAATGCAAATATCTAGACATCTACAATTTGGAAAGAAGTTGCAAATATATTCTGAGAGCAATTAGGAGAATAGTTTATTTCCCAGATTGTAAAGGATATCTGGCATTTCTCATGGAAAGTTGCACGTGTTTGAAGAGTCTTGTTGCATTTAAAGCATTTAATATTTTATCAGGATGAAATATGCATTTAACTTTTATTGCTTGGGAAGTGGCAGAAAGGGAAATGGGGGTTAGCAGTGTTTACCAGAGCTTTTGAAATGCTCTGGGAAGGAGACTTCACAGCCTCTCTGGGCTGCTGTTCCAGCACTGCATCACCCTCCTCATGAGCAAGAATTTCCTAATGTCTGATCAGAACCTCCCAAGCTGCACTTTGTGGCCTGCGCCCCTTGTCCTGTTTGCTGCCTCCTCAGAGAAGAGTTTGCTCCATCCTTTGGGAGCAGTGGTTTGAGCTATGGTTGGATTTTCCTCTAGTGTCCTCTTCCATATGTGAAACAGGCCCATGATCCCCAAGATCTCCTTTTTGATCCTGTTCTCCAGCCATCTGATGGCCTTTGTCACCTCTTCTGGACCCTCTCTTATTTCTCTATGTATGCAGCACATCCCCATCCTGAGCAGAGAGGGGAGGACAACCTCTCTCCACCTCTTGCCATGCTCCTCCCCATGTGGATCACTGTGTGGTTTGTCCAGGCACTCCTCCTACAAAGGGGAGAGGAAGGGGGAGAAGGTAAGGTGGGATTTCCTCATTAACTTCATTAATTTTCTGCATCATTGTGGCCTTGGAGGACCAGGCAGTGGGTGAGCGCTGGTGGTGCTGAGTGCAAGCACAGAAGAAGGCAGTTGCTGCTGTGAAGAGCTCAGTCTGCACATGTCACAGGAGGCAACAGATGGCACAGGCTGACGGGATGGTATGAGAAGAGATGAGACAATATTTATAAACATGATAGACAGCAGTCTCAGTACATGAGTAGCCAAGACATTGTCAAGGTTCTTTTCAGGCATCACAGGAGGGGTTTTGGAGCTGAGCTGAGCTGAGAAGTGGTTTTGCAGCTGCTTGAAGGAGGATGGTCCTAGGCATTAAAGACAGGATGGGATCTGCCCAAGATAAAGCAGGAATTTCATTCAAATTTGAGTAATAAAGGGTATTTATCAAGGTGAGGCTTGATGAAGTTCTGATTTGGATTAGAGAATTGCTGTGGATGGCAGGAAGTTGGGTTCAGGAAACCAACAGGTCCTGTTTTGGAGTATTTCAAGGGCGTGTGTGTTTTTGAGAATGTGGAGAAAAGTGGGCAGGAGAGAGAAAACACCACTGAGCAATAGTTCCTCATTCAGAATCAACCATAGTAGAGTAGCACTCATGCCCTGGGCTCTCTCACCACTGTAGGGTCCAGCCCCTCTGGAGAGAGGTTTTATGACCATCTCTGTTTTGTCAACTGTACAACAAACACACTGGTACTTTCACCCATGTAAAAATGCAGTGTCTGTTGTACAGTGTTTCGTGTGCTCGTGTTCAATGGAGTGGATTAGCTTGTGAAAACCTGCATCCTAATTCTGATGTAAATGTGTACTGGGTATTATGTAGCTCTGGCTTTGAAGCTCTCTAATGTTTATTTCAAAGTAATAATAGCCTCAATAATGTTCTAAGAGCTGTTTGGTTTGGATATAAAATATATATTACATAAACTAGTTTTGTACTCATCAGTATATCTAAGTTTTTTCAACTGTTGTGTCTGGAGTTCATTTTCTTGAGCTTTCTTTATCTCAGTTCCTGATCATTGCTTTCTTTGCCAACCTGTAGCTTTGTTTTCTTTCACGTTTGTGGCCTCCATTCATTGTACTGAAATGGAAGTAACGTTTCAGTATTATTTTTTTTTCTTGGAGAAAGAAAAATTGTAAAATGCAGATAGTAGAAGAACAACAGTGGGGGAAAAAATGGATCTTTGACAGGGATGAGTTAGTTTTCCTGACTAGCATGTTACGTTTCTATCACATCAACATGAAGTAATGTGACCTAAGATGATGTATCAGAAGCTGAAAATGACTCATGAAAATAGAAATGTTAGGATATCCTGGAAAACTAGCTATCTGCACATTCATAACATCAACCTTTGTAGCACAAATTCCAGCTTCCACAACGTCTGCTTTTAATAAGATGAATCAATTCCATCCCACTTCTAAGGGCAGAAGTTGCTTGTTCCTATTACTAGTCAACAACTCAACACCATTTTCACTAACACTGCAGAAGGAGAGAAACCTAGCACATTCTAATGAAAAGTGAACAATTGTTTGGAAACTTGATAATGTGCTATAATGCATTAGCTGAAGAGTGGGCAGAAGCTGTGTTAAGAGAATTGACCTTTACATGCAATACGTTTGGAGAGATAGGAAGGAAGAAATACATCACTCACTAAGTAGAACAAGAAGCAGAACAGAAAAAGATGGGATAGGAATTTTGACAAAAAGGACAAGATTAAATTACTTTTGGTAAGTTTTCAGATAAGAAACACCTACTTCTGGAAACATTTTATAACCAGATCATTAAGCAATCCGCCCGTGATAGCTACTTCATATAATAGTGTTTTATTGTCTGCATTTGTCCAAGTATCAGAATACCAGAATAATGTTTCAGTTACATAATGCTTTTTTGCTTTTAATCTCACAATAAATAAGAGGTGGGTGAATATGACAGTACTCTCCACTGACTTCCAAGGGCTTTGAGTTTCTTATCACTCCTTTTCACAAATCTCCTTTATTCCTCTGCCCTTGTCTTCAGATGCTTTGTCCACCCTTAAACCAGTCAGAACAAATGACATCATAGATAGCAAAGACAGTGAATAACACTAAGTGATAGCTAAATTCATCAATAAACCTTTCTAAGCTCCTTTGTCACCCAGGAAACTGAAAAATGGGCAGTAGAGGTGACTCAGGTAATTTCAGAACTGGAATTTTGTTTAATTGATGCAACTGCAGAAGTGAGTAATACAACCATTACCCACGTCTTGTTACCTTTCATATCCAGTGCAGTTAAATATAACATATATCCTCCTATTTTCAGTTTCCAGTTTATCACATGTTCTTGCGCTGGAAATGCGTTTCCTGCACAGTAGCTGTGGCTGGGGGAAGGTGATAGTGTTGATGGTCAGGTGTTTTGCATGAGGAATGGAGGGTGTGTCTGACCTTGGCTTGGACTTCCGTCCCTAATGTCACCTGCAGGGTCTTGCATGGCTTTGCCGTATCCAGAAGTGGAGCCAAGAGGGCTCATGGGGAACCAGTCAAATCACAAGTCAAGAGCTGATAGCTGGATGCGATCAGGAGCAGCTTCACAAGCATGCTGGAAGAGCAGGATGGCTCTCTGCTCAGTCCTAAGTCCACTGGGATTTGGAGATGCAACTGGGATGTATCACTGCCTCGGTTGAGGGTTTAGCAATGTGTGGTTGAAAAAGTCAGCATTCAGCCAAGTATTTCAAATAGGAAGCAAATAGCTGGGAATGTTGATAGCCACTTTATTGTTTCTAGGTTTCCGAGTTAACATCAAGAAAGATAAATGTGCCATTTCACTCTCAAATCTGCCAGGCCATCCCTTTTTTGCCAGACAATGAGGACAGCCCTTTTTCCTATCTAGACCACTAGCAGGGTCTGCAGTTCAATGCTTTTAGGAGAAGTGAAGTTCCTAATTTATAATCCTCCTGCAAGCTTCCGCAACACATTCCAGGGTTACAGAACTGCAGAATTCACAGGGGCCCACACAGTTTTAGGTCACTTAGTTCAGGAAGCATTTAAATCTCCACAGAGTGTGGATAGCCAAAGAGCCATATCCAGTTACATTTCATGATGCCTCTGTGTCTGATTTTTGGTTACATGAGTTCTTCCTGCACGGGTGAATATGACTTTTTGGGCCTCTTCAAACCCGAAACTCAGGGAAAGTGAACAAAAAAGATGAAGAAATTGTGCAATCCTCCCTAAAGTGAAACTGCTGCTGAGTGCCTGTGGCCAAAACAGCCTTCTCCTTCCAGTTCATCAAGGACAACCTGTCCTAGTGCCATGCCAACATTTCTTGCTTTCCATCACATCTCTTGGGAAAGCCCCATAAGCAGTGACCTTGTGACTAAATGCCTGCCAGATCTGCTTTCTGGCAAAAACAGCTGCTACTCTTGGCACATTCAAATGCCTGTTCAAATTTTAGGAACTCCTCTATGAGGTGTTCGTTTTATTTCCCTTCAACAGGAAAGCATTTCTCTAGTACAGAGAAAGGCTATGGACCATGGAATTGCAAAATAACTGGAGACACTGGTGGGAATGAGATGCTTTTTCAGCATGGGCTGTCATTCTGCATGCCTTCCTGATCAGTGAAATTTTCTTTTAAAAGATAAATGTCATTATTCATGTCACCAGGAATTAATTCATTGCAGTTAAAAATGCATTTGGAAATTAAAGGCCGTATATCTGTAAAGCTCTGCATTTACTCCATCCTTTTGGCTACTAGCTTATGTCCTCAAGGTCTGGAAGCATTAAGGGCCAAATACGAAAGTCTGTATTTAGAATACTTAATATTGTACGTAGACAATTAATGGGATTTTCAAAAGCGATAATGCAGGTGTAATATTCTGTACTGGTGTGATTCTCACCTTAGGAGTGTTTTAATGTAGTTTGTGGGGTTTTTGGATAGTTCACAATACCAGGCAAAGCTTGTTAGTCCCTGCCCAGAACATCCTGTTTGGATTTATATTATTTGCTTCCTGGCAGTGAGTGATTTGAAAACCACAGTTGGTGCCATACTGACACATAATTGCACTGGAAAACATGGCCCCAGTTTCTTAAAATTTAATTTGGGAATTGTCACCGAGTCACTTTTATGAAAGATAACTTCGAGTTTGTGTAAACACACCTCTGACCCTGCCTTGCACCTGCCTGGCTGGGACTTGGGAAGGAGCAAAATTCACCAGCCCATTCCATGAAATGGGGTCAGTGGGCAACAAAGACCAAGATATTCTCAGCATGAATTATGATAAAATATCCCTGAATTGGCAGGTGGGCTTCAAAGATGGATAAATCTCCCACGTCCAGATATAGGTTGGAGGTGACAGGTTTTTATCGCTGTGTCACCACAGAGATTCTCTATACAGAGAGTGGGTGACTCCTTTCTTTCATCTGCAGATGTAAAAATCAGATTTGTCTTTCTGGAGCACAGTCTAGAAAATACATAACTGATTTAAAATTACAAAAATGACGAAACAGCAATTCCACAGAATAAGAAAAAATTGGGACAAGAAAGTTAATCTAAGGACTAACGTCCAACATTATAATTTTTTTTTTTTTTTACATACTTAAATGTTTGAGTTTTTGGTTTTAGGTGAATGTTTAAACAGTAGAGACAGTTGTTGAGGAATGTTATGACTTTGGTGTGGGCCAGCAATGGACGTGCCTTTGGTATTAATATTACTTAACATAATGTAATTGTGTTAATGCTGTCTAAGTGTATTCCTGTTGAAAACTTGTATTGATTGTTAATAGCGAAGCTGCAGCCTTTTAACACCAACTGTGGATGCATTGTCTGTGGAAGCTCAGAGTCTTAGGGGCAAGGGTAATTTATACATGCCAAATCACTTCGAGAAAATTCCAAGTACATTCAAATTTGCATATTCAGAAATATAGAGGGTAATTAGGGACAGGCTCAATATTTGCCCATTTCTCTCTTTTTTATCACAAACTTTGAATGAACTGTCTGGCTCGAGCTTTTCTGATTGGAAGCAAATAATAAAGAGAAACTCAGTCCCCCTCAAGCCATGATAAAACACTTTATGGTCGTATAACAGCTCAAGTTTGAGAAGGTAAAAACGCCCCAAACTCTTAAGTCTCATACTGGTTCACAGCCCCACAAAAGGTTCCCCAACTGTGTTTTTAAGTCAATAAAGGGAAAGTTGCCTCTGAAGAAGCCCTGTCAAATTTAGCAGAATGAAACCTATAGGATTGTGTTGATATTAATGAGGTTCTGTTTCTCTAAAAGTACACAGGAATCTCACAGTGTAAAAGTTAACTGAGTTTAATTTAACAGATTTTTTATGGGAGTTTAGAAAAAATAAACAATAAAATATGCATACCATGTCAGTGAATAAAAATTAGGACAAGAAAGTTTATTTAAATATTTGATATTCAATATCAAAGCTTATAAATTATTTTTGTTACACACATGAATATTTGAGTGGTTTTTGCAGAACCATTCAGAATCTTCATCACTTGAGAAGCTCTACATACCTGTGTTGCCTTAGTGAAATAATGTGAAAGTGCAGTTTATCAGTGCCTTGCCTTGAATCCTGTAACCTGTAAGATTTTCCAGTAAAAGCAGTGAATGAAAAAGTAGAATTGCTGTAATGTCCTTGTGCTGCATTCTCTGGTGCTGCTGTTTCTCTCACTCTTATCTGACTTTATTCTGGGAGACCCATAAGGTTGACCTCTGAACATGTAGAATAATGGTTTATTTTTATGCTTGCTCTGGTTTCATTAATTTGTGGATTAACTGAGGAGGAGAAGCAATTGCACTTGTACCCCCTTCGAGTGACATTTGGTTCCTTCTATTTTTCCTCATTTCCCTAATATTTGCTGTTCTTTATACATTCCTCCTTTTGCCTTTTCTTTTCTCATTTCTCAGCCTCCTCTTCTCTCCCAGGACTGCATTTTGACACCCTTAAGCAGTGAATTGGTCTTTACTTACTGTAGTATTCCCATCAATCTTATGCTCGTGGCTCTGGCCCTTATTCCTCATTCTGTAATAGTTTCCCTTCACCCCCCACCTCTTCTCTCTTATCTGTCTTGTAGGAGAATAATGTCTTTCAAAACTTTGGTGAGTGGGAATAGCAGTGTCTGTGAATATTTATTTGCTGTATAAATACTCCAAAGCTTATTCTTCATTGTGGCCACCCACGTTGCTGCATGTTCCCAGAGCATCCCATGTTATTTTTCTGTGCAACGAAACCTCACGTGTTTTGCTAATTTGATAAAGATATGCTCAGGTTGCTGACATTTTCATCTGCCTATGGTAAAAATGAAAAATTAAAACCAGAGTGGCCTCCTATGCCACCTAAAAGAAGGAGAGGAATTCTCTGCTTGCATGTTGAATTCTAATTTCTCCTGCCTAAATTGCACAAATCTTGTGCAGCCTCTGTGTTGGCTACACTTTGCACTGGGATGGAAGACGTTTGTTCCCTGGACTGGTGCTGCTTTGTCACATATTTTGAGTGAAAATCCAAGAGGTCCTTCTTAGAGGATTTCCAGGAAGCAGCCTTACTGATGGACTCTACCTCTCACTTAAGGCCAAGGGTTTTTTAGCTTTCCTATTTTGCAGCCTTTCCATGTGGTGTAAATGTTCTGCAGAGAGAGTGAGAAATATGCCAGAAACTTTATCTGCCTTGGCCCTGCTCCGCAGAAGCGCATGTGCACAAACTCCTCTTTAAGCATGTGAGGATTGGGAAATTCAGTGGGACTATTCCTAGGCTTAAAATTAAGCTTGCTATACTTAAGGGCTACAGTGATGCCTTACATCTGGCTTTCAGCCAGCATCCTGAATATTGCTCATTGATCCTATTGCTGGAAACCAGCCACAAAAATTATTCCTTTTTTTTTTTAATGGATTTCCTAAAAAGACACTGGGAAACCCATTCAAAATAGCATTTAGTCATTTGACACGTTGGTGTCAGCTTTGCACTAATGAACTCCTATGTTTAATTCGGTCTTGTCAGGACACAGTGTCTCCAGAAACCTGAAGTTTAATAGACATGAAGCAATTTCATTGGTGTAATTGTGAGTAGGAAGTTATCATCAATCTCATCTTCTCCGAGCATAACTTACAAGGTCTTTCTAATCTGATCAGCTTTCTTGAACACAGTATGTTGATGACTTGCTTCAAGTCATTCATGTGGAGATATTATACCTACCACATATGATAAAACAATATAAGGCAGATCAACTGCTTATAATCTAATTAGTTTGGTCTTTTCATTTACAGTTATGCCCTGAGTACAGCTGTGCAAAATTCACATAATTTGTTTCACAGAATTTTACACATTTTTCTTTTTGTTTTGTTTAGCTTTATAACTCTGAGATTTCAGCTTCATTTGCAGCTTCAGTGAAATTGCCAGTCCCACCTCCAAAGCATATGAAATCAGATATAGGGTGTTTTTTCTAAGTCTGAACTATTTTCAGGGAGTAAATGAAACCATTTAAAGTCAAAACTTACAGTAAATTCTTTGCTGGAAGTTTTCATGAGAAAATGCCGAGTGGTTCCAGTTTCACTCCAGATGTTACAGGTACTTTTTTTTGGGAATGGAACTGATTCAAAACCGTGGGATCATGATTTTTCATGAACTGTCACTAGTTCAGTACTACCAATACATTGCAGATTAAGAGACCTTTCTTGATTCAAGTATTACAGCCTCTGCTCAGTTCATCTATGGCACATCAGTGTAAAAGTAGTTTGTGTCCTTATGTTTTCCTTTGGATTTAGGGATATGAAAGCACCAAAAATATTAATATGTATTTTGCAATTGTTTTTTCTTGCATACATCTTAGTATGAAATTTTATCAATCCATGTCTTCAGCTTGAAATGTGCAGGATACCTGTGATGGACTCTAGGACTAAAGACAGTCATTTTCTGCTGTGAATGTCCTTGGGAAAACACTTTGGATAAATTTTAAAAACACCTATGACAAAGATATTCCTTTTTGGAAGACTCCAAATGCCCAAACCCTTCTCAGTTGCTTTGGTTTTCCTGGAGAAAGTGGGTCCAGAAGGGAGAAGTACCAAATTCTCTCTGCACACAGGACAATGTCAGAGTGCACTTCTGCATCATTTCTGAGCTAAATCTAATCCACTCCAGTTGATTTATTTAATTTTTACACAGATAAAAATAGAAAATACTATTAATTTTTAGTAAATCTCTTTATATGTAAATGAGTGACTGGAAGATATGGCCTGAATTTCTTGCTGGAGTACATGAAGGATGGATTTGTTCATCATGTTTCCATCTATCTTTGGCAGGGAATACTTTGGCTAAATTTAAAGGGTAATAAGAGGGTTGTAGCAGAATAAATTGTTTTACTTATATTTCAGATCTGAAAGTGGGTATTTTACAATCCATGTATTTATATCCGATGCTTGAATAACATAGCTTGTATTACTCTTACCCTTCCCTTAAGTGAATGCTTTGAAAATAATATGCTGGCAAATAGTTCCCTTTTTCTCCCCCTTCCTTTTTACCTTGTCCTCTCTGTAGCTGCCTCATGTGTGACAAGCAGAACTAGAGAACTGCCAAGGCTTGCATAAACCATGTTTATTGCTTTTTGGTTTAATTTCTTAGGAAAGCAGGAAGTCATTTTTAAAATAGATACTATGGTCAGTGGATGTGTTTTATTGGATTACACCAATATTAACAGAGATTTGAGACTCCCAAATTACAATGCCTTTACTATTTTTTAATGCATTGGCACTGGTGGTGGATTGCATTAACATTGTCAATATAATTTATTTAGGATTTGTCGAACGTTTGCTCTAGCTGTTAACATCAGAATAGGAATGTGTAAATCTTATTTTCACTAACAATACATTCACCCTTGTTATTATTGCAATGTATTGATTTGATTTCTGGAGCTTACCTGGATTGCTGGAAGGAGCCTGAGTTTTCCCTCTTCCATGGCCTTAGTTATGTCCATAGGCTTTATGGCGACTGCTAATCCAGCAGCGGGGTGCTCAATTTATTCTTTTATTCAAGTTCTATATTCTACTTGTTGTCTTTTTTGGTGGTAATTTGTCAAAATCTTGCAGCTAGGTTGTATGTAACCTTTAATTCAGCCTTTTTTAGCACTTTTCTTTGCCAATAAAGAGTTCTGATATTTTATGTATGACTCATACCCCAATAGGAAAACAAAATTATTTCCCTAGTACTTCAGAGCTCTCATTGATACCTGAATTTCAGGCACTGTGTAACCTTCAACTCCCACTTCACAGGCTAGAAAAAACTAGGTTTTTGGGTATTATTAGCATTATTATGGCTACAAGGACATGTAAGTGAATCCTTACAGGCTAAACTTGCTTTTCTCCTTCTCTTTCCCTTTTGCTCCTTCTCTGTGTTTCACTCCCTGTTTTATCCCTGCCACAGGATCTCATCAGGGTAAATTAATCATGTTGTTTTTAGTTTAAATAATAAAGGGCATCTCCTTATCCTCTCCTAGTACATTTGGTAGTGGACTAATTTAATACTGTGATTGCACTCAGTAAGCAATTTTGTTTTCATATTGAGGTGCAGTGTATGTGTATAAGAACATAATTCCAGCAGTTTTGGCCTGCATGGATCAGGACACAGCTGAATAATGGAAAGTTATCTGCTACACAACATGATCCCAAAAATCAGTGTGTAATCCTGTACTGGCAAACATGCTTTCCAGTTTTGGGGAGGCCTTTCCAGCCTGCATGGTTCCCTGTTTGAAAAGGGGAGGCTCAGGCTGCAGGTTTGGGTTATTTGACCCTTTTTCAGATGCCTGTTGTTTCATTTTGCAAGCAACTGCTCCAAATTCCTTTGAACTTCAGTACTGCCATAGACTGGGATGGGCCAAGGCTGGAACAACATTCAGCAACTGAAAAATTGCAAACTAGTACAAAGTTTTTTTGGAAAAAGAAAAAATACATATTAGGGCAGCCAGTGGGATTTTGCTGCGCACATTGGGACCACTTTATTTGGCCTGAATGCAGTATGAATTGAAAACAAAACTATTGTCCTTTTGATTAACTGCTGTACAGACCCTCTCATTTTGAAAGCAAACTGCTGCAGAGATGAGCCCTTAGACAAATGTTGACCCATTGTGTGGCTGTTTAACCCCCTCCCGCAAGTTCACTGTCGATTCATAGCTTCAATTCAGCAAATGGCTAATGGGATTGATAAAGCATGGGAGCAGAGCTGTGGTGTTTTAATCAGTCTCCAAAGCTGTTTATTGGGAGCATGCACCAGAGCTGGAGAGACTATTGATATTTTTAGAGCCAGTCAAAAACTGCAAGAAAAATGTCATGTCTATTTGCTCAGATTTTTAAATGAATTTATTTTGGCTGTACTTTCACTTCTTTTATATGCCATGGAGAGTCACAGATCCTGGCTGGCTCTGCAGTAAGTTAACCTATTCTGTAATTGTCATCTTGCCATGGGAACCTGCAAGCCAAGTCACGAGCCTTCACGTCTGCCTGGAAGGTGCAGAGTGCTGAAATAAACTCCCATGCTGAAGTTCACAGCCTGTAATGCTTGCTGTGCACTGCCCACGTATCTGTACCTGCCGTGTGAACAGAATCCCTTCGCTTTTCCTGCTTGAAATCCAGCAGTTTACATCCCACCCATCCACTTGGGTGGAAGATTACAGCCGAAGTGGCACAGAATAGGTGGATTTCTGGTTTGTGCTCTCACTGACTTGGATAAATATGTGATGAAGGTGCTGGACTTTGTCCAAGAGAATGTGTTTGCAAACCTGACGTTGGTATTTGATCTCTTCCCTTTTTAGCCATAGGTGCCCATTGCAAAGATGAGCTAAGGGGAAATTTTTTCATCCTGTGTTGCTTGTCACAAGGTATCTTTAAACCCATGATTCTCCTCATTTCAAAATATGGCCAGTCACAAGGAAAAGGAATATACTTTAATCATAGAATGGTTAGGGTTGGGAGGAACCTTATAGAAAATTTGTTGTTTAATTCCATATTGTTTGATTAACATTGAAGCCACTAAATAAGTCACATTTTGAACAAATTGCCTTCACCCACCTGACAACAGTTTGTGTGACTCTAGACACTCTTTTTTTGCAATTCCTCAAAAGTTATCCACAATAATGTGCCAGATTTAACTTGAAAGGAAGGGCTGGCATGGTAATGTGCCCCCCCATGAACTGTCCAGCTCCTGAGAAAAGAAGGCTTTTGTTGAGCAGC
>NC_045482.1:35758658-35801158 GCF_009650955.1 Corvus moneduloides | reverse complement strand
AGGCCAGAATATATTCTTCTTTTTGTTCTCCTGTCTGTCTCGGTTTGCAATCCCAGTCTCTTTGTACAGAAATCCTTTATGTTGCACCTCAAAATTCTGTGCAAGTACTCTGCTCATTTAACTTGGAGCAGGGGAACTGTAGAACAGAAAGGGCTGGAGTACGCATGGGGCCACGGGCCTATTTAAATATAGCTGGGACACCTGGAGAATGTTTGAAAAATTTCTTTTAGAGAATCTTTTATATTGTTCTTCTTTCAGTGCAGCTGGGGTCTGTGGGGATCAGGGGATTATTTTTGATACCTGTCTAAAAGAGTTATGTCCACACTGATTTCCATCCCTTGCTACTAATTAACCTTATTGTATACAGGAAACAGTCTATTTAATACCTGCATTCTTTCTGTAATGCCAAGTAAAATGAAATCTAGTGTGAAATCTAGTTAGCATTTGCCTTTTTGAAGTCATTTTTGAGTTTCCAGTCCAGGTGACTGTGACCTCAAAACTGAAAGCTATAAAAATGGTCCCAATTTTGGCTCAATGGGAGCTTCTTGAAGATTCCCTGTTCACCTGGACTTGCACGTGTAGTAAATTGCCCATCTTGGTGCTTAACAGTGTTTTCCCAGAAACCATCTATTTCTGGGTCACTAAGAGCCCTGCAAAGCACATATGTTCCTCCTAAGCAAAGGAGTCTCCTCCTTTCTGCTGGAAAGATCACACTTCGACTGTTTCAGTGTACAGAGACTTATAAAAAATTTAAATAGCAATGGTAAAACCAGATCCATTAAGGAGAACAAGGAATGATGATTTTAAAATGTCACCAACAAAGGCATAGGATGGTGAGGGGTGGTGAGAGGAACTTAAACTGTAAAATAGAGGGAAAAAATTGGATGTACCATATTTTAAAGGACCTTTAAATCCTGCTGAACAACACTAGAATGGATCCTGTCTGCTCCAACATGCAGATAGAGGAGTTGTTACTGTACAGCATGATTTCTGAAAAGAATCTTCACTAAAATGGATTACTTTTCATGTATTTGATGAGGAAATGCTCCCTTGGATGTTGAAAGATTGAGCCAAGCCCTGTGGTCCTGCTTTCCCTGCAGGTCTCCAAGTGCATCCCTGATGTCCCAAAGACAGAGTTGGGTTTTTACAGGAGATAGGTTCAATTCCTTGAAGAGGACTCGTGTCATATGGCTGGGTCACTCTCTTGGGGACAGGCCAGCTGCATGAGCTTGGCAGTCTTTAACAACGAAATCCTGAAGAAAGGGACATAATTTAGTACTAAATTTGCTTCATTTAATACCAAATGATGATATCAATAACAAAGCTAGTCAAAACAAAGGACAAGAAGAAAAATAAAATAACATTTTAATACTGTGTGCATCAGTACTGACAGCATAGACACTAAACAAAGGTTGGAAGTGCTGGTTTGATTTATTTGTTAGTATTAAAGCTCGGTGGAAGCACCAGAGGAATAGGACATTGGTATCATTAGTTATAATCTATTTGGAAAGAAGGAGAAGCATTGTTTTCATTCCTGCTGGGGCTTGTCAGGCAGCTTGGCTGTTGGAAATTGGGCTTGATGGCAGAAATATAAGCTTATGGGCTTGAAGTACTGGGTGTATGTGGGTGTCCACCCCTGTGGCTAAGTGGCCAGAGTGAGGATCCAAGATTCAGTTTAAGGAGCCTGAAAGGTGCCCCTGGATCCTCCTGTAAAACTGCACCTTAAGGAAAGGGAGAGAATTTTTCTCATTTGCTGTTTTCCTTCGATTTCCTGTATTTTATTCTTATTTTGGTCAATAAAGCAATGTTCATTTATGCTTTACACCATTCTCCAGAAAACACATTTCTTTGTGCAGCCTTTCCAAAAACAACAGAAATAATCTGACTTAACTATAAAAGATTTTATTATTATTTTTTTTTTCTTCTGCCTTTCCTACTAGGCTCCTCTGCAAAACAGCTAGAAATTTTCATTTTCAAAACATTAGTACAGCAAATTGCCATCTTTCTGTGCACGGCATTCTCTATGTACTCATCATCTGAATGATTCCGGATCACTCTCCGGCAGCGTGAATCACAGCATGCCCTCATGCCTGCCTCTTTTTCAATTATATCTAAGAGGAAGACTGCTGGAGACCCATTTTTTCATCTTGCACAGGACCCCAAAAATGCCAGATCTCATTTCAATATAATATTATGACAGTATGATAAAATGGATGTTAACAGGACACTGACTAATATGATCCGTAGAGAAATGATAGAACAATACAATATTGGGCAGATTGTATTACTAATGTGCATTTTATAGACACAAAATTGCCTTTATAAACAGGGTTCTAAGATTTAATCCTTACATCCTATGATCCTACTTAGTGTTTTAAGACATTCTGAAGCACTACTGAAATTTTTGCCTTCTTAAACGAAATATACATTTTTATTTTAGCACAGAGCTGCCTATATCACTCCCAATTTACTAATGAAACTTGGCATTCAAATGACTCATCAGCATGTACTGCAAGGCATAAAAGTAGATTAATGTGGCATACGTTTCTTTACCCATAAAAACGCACCTTCATATAATCTCGGCGCTGTCTTATTCAACAGAAAGTATGTCATTTCCTTCCCCTAGCAGGTCGAGTTAAAAATGAGCTAAATGTGTGAGAAAGCCATTACTGCACTAATGAAAAGCTCGATACCGTTTGAATTTTTCATCACGGGATATTTGTTCTGTAGCACACAGCACTAATATTTACTGTCACCGGTACAGTGTGCGCGGTAATTAAGTTACAGTCATCAACGGGGTGGATGTTAAGCAAAGATGTTTCTCTGCAAGCTTGGATCTCTTTAACATACTTTTCATAGAATCATAGGATCACAGAATGGTCTTGGGGTGGGAAGGATCTTAAAGTTTGTCTTGTTCCACCCCATTTCCATGGGCAGGGACACCTTCCACTATCCCAGGTTGCTCCAAGCCCTGTCCGGCCTGGCCTTGGACACTGCCAGGGATGGGGCAGCCACAGCTTCTCTGGGAAACATGTGCCAGGGCCTTCTCACCCTAACAGGGAAGATTTTCTTCCCAATATCTAACCAAACAGGAGACAGTGCTTGAAGTGTTTGTAGGTTTGGTTGATGAAGAGGAGAGAAAAAGCCTTAAAATGGACTTTGACATCTGATCTAAGCTCTGTATCAGCCTCACTATGTGCTCCTCACACCAGAAGGATGGTAAAAGGACGTTACTGGCTAAACAGTGATTGTATAAGGGAAATCAGTAGCACAGTGACTGCTTTTTTTCTAGAAGATGGACCAAGGCTGAAAACTTATGCACTTGCCATAATCATTATCCTCATTCAGATCATGGACACTGATCTCACCTGCGTCATCTGTGGTGGCAGATGACCCTGAGAGGTCTCTTGCTTGTTCACAGGGTGTCTGGCTACCTCCCTTTCTGTCTCATCTCTTCCCTTATTAACTTCAGAAGGATACCATGTGAAATTAATAAAACCATCGTAGGAACAGATGGAATTCTGGCTACAGTAACAACATGAGGTTCAAGAGCAGAAATAGCTTTTTCATCAAGCTCCAGTCTAAGGTTTTCAGGAGACTTCTTTCCATAAGCACAGTCTCTTTGGGGGGTACCAGAAAATCTGGAATGTTCCAAATTTCCCAAGTGATCCAGCTTTTTCTTGCCAAACTGTCTATCCACTTTGACAGTGTCCTCCCATACTCCTTTTCCTCCCAACACCTGGTGTCACCTGCCACATCTGGGCTCTTTTTGTCACAACCTGGACGCAGGTTCCTGAAGATAACATCTGTGAGACACATCTGCTACTGTGCACGTGTACCTCTGATTTCACAGCAGTGCAAGGTGTAGCTTCAAATAAGTAAATCAGAGGTGCACTCAGAGCTGTCTAAACTCCAGGAACCTCTGGCAGGTTTGTGATCAGATGAAGTTTTGACAAATCCCACAACCTCTTCACCATTAGATGGGCACAGAAAATCCTGAACCTGACTGAGAGGCGTCTGTCCCCTGCACTTCTGGAGTCAGCCAGTCTAAAGGGAGCAGTTTCCAGCAGCACAACGATTTGCCTCCCTGCCACATTATGCTTGGCAAGTGGCCTGAGACAGATGTACACTTGCTTCTTAATTAGACAGCTTTTTCCTTTCTATCCAGTGAGTTATCCTGGTTTCTTTCACTGGAGAGTGTCCGTAGGAAAGGCAAGAAGCACAGCTTGTGACCCCTGCAGCCTTGCAAAGTGCACTTGAATTAAGGCAGGAAAAGGCATCCCAAGCTGATATGCAAGTGATGGATTCCTTCTGCACTTGGGCATGTTTGGGGTCAAATGTTCCAATTACTCTATGAATGACTCCACAACCATATAGGTAAGAAAAGAATTAAAAAAGGTTTTGGCCTTCACAGGGTAAAATCTAATTTGTGTAGAAACTATTTGGGATATGAAACAATTAAAGCCTTATGTGAGTAAATAGCAATTTTTGCATCCTGGAAAGGTTTTTTTAGTGCCTGAGAAGAGCCTTTAGACCCTTTGGCCATGGATCTCCAGGTTCGCCTCTCTTTACTACTTGTTCCAAAGCAATGTTTTCTAGCAAGTATCTACTGATGATCTTAGGGATAAACAGCATTGCTTCAGAGGTGGAGCCCTCTTTCTTGGCCCCTAACAAGATCTCAGATTTCTCTAGCAGCATCTAGTTTCCATAACAAAGACTCTATTTGTACAGGTAGGCCATCCAAAAAACCAAAAATATAAGTGTTGTTCCATAATAGGCCAGGTCATGTCCATTTGCAGAAAATGGGAGAAGAAAATTACTCTAGGTGCTCTTTCCCTTCATAGAATAGAATCATAGGATGGTTTGGGTTGGAAGGGATCTTAAAGATCATATTGTTCTGACACCCCATGCCTTAATTCATCCCATGTCCCTGTTTCCCTCTCCCACATTTGTCTAGCTTTATGAAAGCCATTTGGGATGAAAAACTAGTTTACTGAGGGCCTGTACTGTAGGACTAGCATTTCCAAAGAGGCCTCAATTATCTGAAACACAGGCTCTGTGTGAGGGGAAAAAATATATATCATGGTAAAGAGAGTAAATAAAGAGGGTAAAATGCCTCTGGAGGGTGACCATTCCCTGGACCTAATCACTTGATATGGGCCAAACCAGAGTGTCTGGACACACACTCATGTTGAAGGTACCTAGAAGAGCAAAGACTCATTTGTCTCTTTTATCCATTCCTGAGGCATCTACTTGACAGAACAAGGCTGACTTAAATCAGGAAAAATATTAGTTTGCTGTGGCAGAGTTGCTCTGTTTCTTCCAGAACATGAAAAAAGTGGCCCCTGTCATCCCTGTCATTCTTTCTTACACCATGTCCAGCAGTCTCAGACAATGAGTAACATCTTTTCCATCTGTGCTTGTGCTGAGCCTGCCTAAGCTACTTAAAAGATGCACCTTTTTAATCTCTTAGCTGGAGCTAATGTACCCCATGACAAACTCTGGAGAACCAGGGGGGCTTTGTCCCCATGCCATCAGTTTCCCGATGTCAGAAGTACACCCAGGACAGGAGAAAACAGACCCAGAAAATGCACCAAGTCGTAATTCATCCTCTTGTGTTTCAGGGAGGATGTTGAATTGTCCAGTCACGGAAATGTTTTGATTTTCAAACCCATTCGTTTTTTTTTTTAATTTTTCCCCCCTCCTCCCTTTGTTTTGGGAAATGAGAAAAATATATAAAAGCTAGTTATTAATAAAACATCTATTATGCCCATGGGACAGAGGTCCTTCCGTATTTTTCAGATGGCATGTTTATTGTTGACATCTCTCTTTTCTCTGAGTATGCACAGAACCCTGAAATCCTTTTACATTTTTAATAAGATTATTTCTTTTTTTCAATCTAGTGCAAGAAAACCGCATCTGCAATATGCATAATACTCTCAAAAACTGCAGCATCAGAGGGAAAGCAGTGCCAGTGGTTTTGGCTATGTGTACTTCAAAGAGACACGATGTGGAAAAGAATAGTACTAGAGGTCTCGGGAAGGTGCTCGCATTTTGCTTCTTAGGGCGTGTTTGTTTAAGGTAGTTGCCTTATTTTTCAGTTCTCACGTTTCAGGTGAAGCACATCATAAACACAAGAGGGAATTTGATTTGTTTTCCAACCAACAGCACTCCATAAATCTGGAGTAACTGATGCTATTGTGTCGCTTTTTCTGAACTCGGTGTCTTTATGGAGCAAGGTGATCATCAGCTCTACGTTCCTGCAGCACTGGGTGGCCTAAGGGTGTGTGGAATCTGTGATTATGTGAAAATGTGGGTCTCCACTGGAAAACAAGAGTCTGAACAGCATCACCCATGTGCTTCTCCATCAGTGTGTGAGGATGCAGCCTCACACTGCAGCTGTGCTGAGGGAGCTGATTCACCGTACAGGACCCTGGTCCACCTTGTAGCACATTCCAAGTCCATGTCCCTGAATGGACATTTTAAATTTGCAGTAACAAAAGGCAGAAGCAGTCCCTGCTGGTGTCCTGGGGCTAAAGACTCCAAGGGGCCCAGGAACTAAGATAAGAGTGGTTCAGGCAGGTACCAGATAACCAGGGTTATGTGGGTTCTGGGAAGCTGCTGATGGAAATTTAGAGAGCTGCAAGGTGAAGTAGCCACAAGGGAGAACCCAGCAGCACTGGCATATTCTCTGTATAGACAAAAATAGCATTTAATTCCCCAGATTCCCTCATGAACCTGGTCCATGCAGTAAGGACAGTTCAGTTCTTCAGCGCAGAGGAGAAATCAGATGCAAACAAGCTGCTTGATTCTTTTAAGAGCTGTAAAGAGTTCAATAATGAAAATATTAAGGATCCTTCCCCCTTGGATACTTGGAGCTTTGTTCTAAAAGGCAGAATAGATACACAGAGCATCCAGTGAAGGAGCAAGTTTTAAGAGGTGTGGCAGATCTTCCATTTGAGGGAAGGTTAAATTGATTAAGAGACAAATGAGAGGTGATGTGTTAGTGGTATATAGGAGAGTGAATTGCCGGGAGAGGTCAGTCAGATGATCCTATTTAGCCTTTCCCATAAATCAAGAGCAAGCAGAGTGCTATACAATGGTACTAAAAGCTAATGAATTTAAAAGTGATACAAGTAAAATATTTTCTTACATGGTACATAATTAACCTGGGAAATTCATCAGATACCATTAAGACAAAGAGCCTAGCAGGATTAAAAATGGATAATAAGTGACAGAAGCTACATAAAGATAGACGTGTATACAGGGTGTTCAGCCATTTATTTAAAACCATTTGCTGCCTGGGGCTGCAAAGAAACATCCCCTGTGGGAAAGCTTGACATAAAACTGGACTTTTTTTGTACCTTTTTTACTGCAATGGGTAGGCTGGAGCCTGAGCAACGGACTGGTCAAACCACTTTCAATATGGTCAATTTAATTTTCCAGAGCAGAGGCCCCACCACCACCTACCCAAAATTGCAACCAAAAAATGTTCAAAAAGCTTCTGAGCTGCTTCTTTGAAAGCTTCTGAGCTTTGAGACAATATAGAAATCACTGGTGGGGAGATACTCGTTCCTTTTGTCCGCCAGACATGCAGCCAAAAAACGAATGGATAAGAGCTCAGCACAGAACTTGCATTTGGACAAAAGCAGAGGAGAGAAGAACCATGTGGAATTTGAGTCTGCATTTTATTAACTGAAATGTGCTCTAAAATGGTGGCGTTTTGTGGGTAACTAATTGGCACTCATTCTGAACTTGCAGTGTTTTATGGTCTCTATTATACTTGTTAAACAAAGACTTCTACTGAAGGTGTAAGGGGTCACCCCAGGTATTTTAGAGGTGTGGACAGGCTGCTTTTCTGGGAGATGGTGGGTTCCCAGCACCTCTGAAGTATTTCTGAGGGTTTAAGAGCAAATTGTAGAAAGTCAAAAAACTTCACTGTGGTCAAGAGTTTGGAAGACAAATTTCTTTCTGTTTCTTCTGAGGTTACCCTGCCCTTGGGTTGCAGGGCTGGGTACCTGCAAAATCCTGAATACCTGATTATTACAGGTGAATTCAGGGTATAGAATATAAAGTTTCTGTGAGAGTGGTGAGGTCCTGGCACAGTTTGCCCAGAGTGGTTGTGGACTCCACATCCCTGGAAGTGTTCAAGGCCAGGGTGGATGTGGCATGGAGCAACCCAGGATAGTGGAAGGTGTCCCATGGCAGGGGGTTGGAATGAGATGATTTTTAAGGTCCCTTCCAACCCACACCCTTAGAAGGGTTCTATTTAAAGAATAGAGAAAGAAGATTCTATTTAAAAAATGCAAGGAAAAAAAAAGGGTCTGAATAAAATGAGCACTAACATAGAAAGTTCTCTTTTAACGAGTGGCTCTGTGCCTCAGTTTATCACACACTGATGTGCAGTGGCATTGCATCCCCAACTGTCATGTCTTGAGTCTTGAACGCACTTTTATTTTAAACATCAATGTATGTTTTGTGTGAAAAACTGAAGCGAGGGTTCATGTTTTCTACCCCATGTGCAACCAAATCTTTGCAACAAAGCTCTCTAAGGAAAAATGGGCGTCAATTCTCACAATGTTTCAGCTCTGTTTGGAAGTAGGAGGTTGTGGACTGTAGAAGTATCATGGAGGATGTAAGTGATGGAAAAGGACATTTGTTCGCTGTGATCACTCGTGGTGAATTGGCACAAGGATGAGGTTGTTGCTTTAATAGCATCTTGAAGCATTTCCTGAAGAGAAGGGTTTGGGTATGGTCTGACCTCCACTTCTTGTCAGGTGGAGGCCACTTGTTTGCCCCTTGGTCTGTAGGGTTTTTTTCTAATCCAAAGTGGGTGCTAGGAAAGGCTCCTATGTTCTGCAAAACAACAATAGCCCTGGGCTCCATTTATGCATCCTACAAAACCCAGGACGTGTGATTGAGACCCGTGCCTCTGATTATGCTCAGCTTCCCTGTGTTCCATGTTTCCTTTCTGAGGCAGGAACGCCGTGCAGGGGAACCTGCTGTGCCGTGATAATATGTGCATTCCCCGAGGCTCTTCTGTCAGCCTCTTCTGAGAATTAGCCATGTAAAATCTATACACTGCCTGATTACAGTGGTGATTGTGGGCCCAACTTACTCCTCAGCTTTCTTCCCAACTCTGTCCATGGTCTATATCCTATGTGGAAATTGATTAGCTGAACTTCTTGAGTGCTCTGGGCTGAATGGGAGCCTGAGGCTCTGTTGCAGCATGGGGTGCTTGCAAAAAAACTCTGTTACCTGCACTGTTCTGGCAGAGAATTAAAGAACTGTTAAAATGTATGCTGCTTGTAAAAAATATATATCTATGTGTAAAAAGAGGAATAAATATTTGTCCAAGGGAGTTTATGTCTCCTCTTTTAGCTGTAGCTTAGCAAGTCAGCGTGTCTCATCATTTGTCCAGAAATCCTACTTAGCAGCAGAATTTCTTAAGTTAAAAACTGGCAATATTTCCCAACAAAGCTTGCAATTCAATACATTGGCGTTTTTTCTTTATTTTAATGATAAAACTTTGTGGCTAGAAATGCCCTCTTTTAGTTCCATTACAGATTTCTTTCTGACATTTCCTTTTACTAAATCAATCCCAGTTTTGTGGTCATGCTTCTCACACAAGTTTGAGTAGAAGATGCTCTTCATAAGGAAAAGATGCAGATAAACAGTGATCCTTGGACATATTTGTCTCTGCTGCATTCTCAGCCTTCATTTTTCTGATCATTTACCATTAATAGCTCCCCGCTGAAAATATCTGTGGCCCTTCTCAAACTGATGCTGGCTCCTGAAAAAGAAAGGTCTTCTGCAAGTCTAATTTTGACTTGCTAAAAATTTAGCAAAACTGGGAAAAACTCCTACCAAGTGATAGTGAATATTCTAATAAATAACAAGGGGAGGAGAAATGTGTGGTGATACAGGCTCGGTGAATTGCAAAACTTGGACCCTTTTGGGATTTATAAATGTTTATGTCCAGCAACAGTGCCCTGGGCTGTGAGCTAGGTTAACAAACTACCTGAGCAGGAGGAGAAAGAAACCCTGCTGCAGTTAAGGCTTGAACATTTATTTTTATTTTTATTTTGTTTCCGCTCTTACCCTCTTTTATCCTTCTGGTTTCTGCTGATGGCAGGGGCTGAAGGGCTGGCTCTTTGACTAATGGTTGAGTCAGTAATTTTTCCCATTAAATTAATGTATGTATTAAGGGAGACAGGAAGAATTGGTCTCTTGGGGAAGGAAGCAGCTTGGTAGCAAGGCATGGTCATTCCTTTGTGTTTTCGGGATGAGAAAGGAAAGGCATCTGCTATAGGCCCTGGATTTATACACTCCTCTGCTGAGAGCCACTTGTGTCCCCCCCAAATTGTCTGCCCATGTCCAGGCTGCAATTTAACAGAGTGTTTAGCAGAGCAGTCAGCACTTTTGTACAGTGTTCCTGTAAGGAACCCTTCAAACCCAAAGAAAGGCTCATGTGTCCAAAAGTTTCCTTGATTTTTTTTCCCCAAACCAGTTGATCTTAAGAGAGATACGGTGCATTTCATAAGCCTTGTCTTATAAAAACAAGACAAGAGGAGTCTCCATGCTCTGAAGAAAGCCTGAAAGAAGATTAATTAATTAATTAAGAATCTTTTCTTCTGAGTGCAACAGGCTCCAAGTAACAAGTGAACTTTTCATTTCCAGTAATAGCAGAAATTACTTCAATAGCATGATTGTGAGCACCCGTGGGGCCATAATGTGAATGGTCTTTATTAAGGAATAGACTGAACTTCTGACTATCTTTCTTCCAGTCATTTCCACAGGCTATAAACAGCGCCTGGTTTGTTGCTATTAAAAGAGTCTACAGACGATGATGCTGAAAAGCATCACTGTTTAAGTACTCATGGCTTGACATTAACATGAAAAATATTTTCCTGAACATAAAGTGAATTTGGGTTCTCCAGTACATTATAGTTTTGTTCAGAAGTGGTTGCGCTGAATCTTTGTGGTACAAGGGGGATTTTATTTGTTTTTGTGTTTTTCATTTTAATTACTGGTCACTACCTCTCTGTTTTGCTTGATTTTTCAGACATGTGTGAAGTCAGAAAAAACATCTCAGGGCCAGTTTTTGTGTTTTCTTGGTGTTATTTTCTGCCTATGTTAGTACCTGATGAAAGAGCCTGGTCTTAGTTAACGATCAGGCCTCATTATATATTTGCTCCCATAAATGACTGCTCCAAGGAGTGACCTTTCCGGAACAACGTGGAATTTTGCATAACAATGCTGAGTAAAAACTGAAGCAATCCATGATCTGCTGAGGTGATACTGAAGACATATCTCTAATGCACAGCAAACCTATGCATTAATCCTATGTTTTGGATTAATCCTATGTTTTAATTGCTTTAAATATTTGCTTCTGGATCTGTGTTTCACACATCTTATGTACATGGTTTATTTTTCATTTTATGAACAAATCGATAACCAGACAGACTCTTTACCACACTGGATTAGTTTTATTTATTCTCTTTGAACTTGATTAAAAAGCTGTCAAACATAAGTCTACATTTTATCAGCAGAATACTTTTACAAAACAGGGTAGGAGATGTGTATAGCTGGAAACATACATTTCAAAATGAAACAATATTTGATATATTCTAGACAGTTACCCTTTTGTTTATCCATGACAACTGAAACTAACCATCAAATGCATAAATTGATTCAAGTCTAGCCAAGTAATCCTAAGGGCATATGAAAAGGCTTTTTTTTAAAGTTCTTTCTAGATGAATTTAATGTAGTTCACCAATAAAGCATCCTCAGGAGCACAATACAAATGCTACAGAACATGAGATAGCTGGGGAAAGCGGGCAGATGTACAGTGTGATGAAGAATCAAAACGGATGTTACATTAAAATGAGCAGTCATGCAATGTCTTCATTTCATGTACTGCGTTTAAGTAAAAATGCCAAAGTTCCAATTCCATTTTTAATTTCTTTTAGGCACTGTTATGCAAATAGTGACATTCTCATTTTGTTTGTGTTTGTTTATTTTATTTGTTTAAAAGCATTAAATGCAATTTTTTTTGTTTTTTCAGCTCTTGGGGTAGACAAATTGATTGTTCATCATGTCTTTAATTTTCAATGTATATCAAGGAGAAAGGTAAATTATACTCAGATTAGCTATGAATGATCTCATATCGCTGCTTTAATTCATTGCTTTTAATATACATATTTTAATCCGTTTTCCACAAACGTCCTCAATTATTATCTGTCTTTCTGTGCCATTGCATATGTTGGTAAACAGCATTTTCTATGGTCTAGGGCCATATGCTGTATGCTCAGCTTGCAGAAAAAGTGACACTTGGAGTGCTAGCATAATGAAACTCTCAAAGGGTTAATGCAGAATACATATAGGCAAATGTTGACAATATTTTTTATTCCAATGTTTGAAAATTAGACACAAAATCATCATTAAGTTTGCACAAAATGAGGCATCTGTCACTTGAAAGAAAAAGAAATATTTCAGAAATATGTTTACAGAAATGTAAAAATATTAGACATCAAGACAGATGTGAACGTTTTCAATAACAGGCCCTGTCTGTCAGTCTTCCTCCGAGCCGAAGATCTTGCTGTACTCACTCAGCATAAGTTCAACTATCTGATTTTGGTACAGCATGTGGACTGCCATGTTCCCTGTCTCCTTTTCAGGTCTAAGGAGTGTTGGTCCAAACACAATTCCTAAGCTTTGTGTTGACATAAGATTCACGGATTCTTTGGCTGCTATCCTGTTGACAAAAGGGAAGAACTGGTTAAAAAAGAAAGGTGTCAGAGCAGTCACTCTTGCTCTTGAAGCACTTTTTAACTGTTTCTCCTGGTCGGGGTGTTTGTTTGGTTAACTTATCAAAAAGAAAGAAAACAGGGAGGCAAGAGAAATTTCTGCCAGTGTGACAAACAAGGGAAGGAGGGTTTTTGTAGTGCCGGGGAAAAGATTCCCTGCTTCCTTTAACATGGTCACCAGCACTGAAAGAGTTGTGAAACCAAAAAAAGCCCCTTAACATAGAGCTCATATGAAACACATTCCTTCTGCTAATTTAAATCCAATAAAGTGAGTATGGTCTGCAATGGATTGTGAAATTTATGTAACTATAGACTTTTGCATGCCTTTTCCTGACACAAAGTTTCTTGAAAGACACAGAGACCACATACCTTAATGAGATGACTTAGAAAATAATGGTAAGGATTATAACCTTTGATATCTTTATTACCCACAAAATTACAAGAGAAGGACTATTATTATTAAAAGTTGATCTTGTGTCTATATTAAGACTTAATATTCCTGTGGAAAGGGCATTAAGAAAAGAGAAGTCAGGTCTAAGAACAGTACAGGTTTAATGGATGGAGTTTAGGTAGGAAGTTTGGCATAAATCTCTGCGGTGGTGAGTACAGACTAAGTAGAAATCCATTTCCCTCAACCCTCCAGAATATATTATGTATCCCAGGGTTGCAAAGACGAGTAAATGAAGACACATATTTTATAAATAAATTGCACAGCTCTACCAAGGTATACAAACTAAATGCAACTTTATTATGTAAATGTTTGAATTTATGGATGCTTCCTTAACCTGCTAGTTTTAACTTAAGCATTCCAAGTGGATTGTTGAAGCCAAGTTCTGCTTTTCCCCCTCCTCTGCCATTGTCGCTCATTTACCTTTTTAAAATCCAGACAGCAATTTAAAAGCCATCAGAGCTGTCTCTGTTTTCCCATACCTGTTGCTGAATTTACAACAAGCCACACTATAAGGGAAAGAAACTTTGTGAGACCTAATGGCTTCAGGCACTTAAAAAAGTGTTCCTTTCATGTTAGTGGGTGGGTCACACAGCAAAAAGCATCTCTTGTGGATTTGTGCCAATCACGTCATTTACCACATTCCTGGAGCATCAACACTCGTGGTTTTTTCCCCATATATAAATAGGAAGAATTACTTCGTTCTGCCTCATGCTAGTAACCGTGGTGTCCATTGCACAAAACACTCTCCATATGGCACTAATCAGATTGGCTTAACTATTAGTTTCTTAAAATATAGCATCTTCATTAAATTTTTTAAAAATTAATTATCTTTCCTCTGTGGTAATATTAATATATTATCTCTTCTCTTAGGAGTTCAGAAAGTCTCAAAAGTTAGTAGCAGTTTTGTTGACAAGTGACTGTGTGGGCTTCTGATGGATGTCACACATCTTTATCACAATTAAAAATGTTACAGAGGTGACGAGATTGTTTTGCTTAATGCCACTTCTGCAGAGGCATGTGCAGCAAGCTTGGGACCTTTCCAGGAGAGAGATTTGATTTCTGTTGAGCTTGTTATGTGGTAAAAGTTGGAAACTTCATAAAGTATTTGCAGATGACATCAGCAGGAGTAGAGGTGCGTGTTCACTGGGGAGGAAATTCAGCAGCTTTGTCCTGGGTAACGTTAGAGATGATCAATTTAGCAGCATCAGCCATGGCTTTGCAATAAGAGGGTGTTGATAATGGGCAGCATTGATGGAGCTGGAGGAGAAGCCCCTTGCAGGGAGGGAGAAGGAGGTAATGGACCATGGATGAGCAGATTCAGGGTGAAGAAACATGGCAACAGAGCTCAGTTTACTGAAGGGATGGGGGGGGGGAATGCTTTCCTTTCTCTGTAAAATGTGGAGCAAGATGTTGAAATCCCTTGTTCCTGATGTAGGCACTGAAAATGGAAGATGTGTGGCCAACCACTCTGCCCTTGCTTGCTGTCTTTCTGAAGGAGAATAATTTCCCTGGTTTATCCTGGAGATTCCATCCTTCTCATGACATCCTGGCAAGGTCCAGGCATGAGAACAATCAGGAGGTGGGGGTAAGGCATGAGGCAATGGAGGATGTGCATGGTGTGTGTTGGTGATGGAGAGGAACTGACTGTGGTTCATCGATGTGTAATGTGGCACTTAGAACATTCGTGTAAATTTCGGGGCCTTGAGCTTAATGCTAGAATCTGCAGTATTGTATCGAGAATATATCTTGAAAATTCTTAATATATTCATGCAGTTTCACTTGTTTTCACCATAATAACAACAAAACATAAATCAAGCAAACTTGGAAGCATGGAAAGTCTGAATAGCTAAATAATATGCAGTAAAACACAGCTACTGGAGAGGTAGAAGGAAGGAATTCAATCCACCCTGAATAGAATAATTATAAGTTTTGGACTTTATGTCTTTTTGGATTAAAAATATTTACCAAAGAAATTCTATAACTGATATTTTTATCATCTGTCCACAAAAGAAGAAGTCAAAGCAAATCACAATCAAATATGCACACTTAATGCTATTGCTATAGCTACTAAGTAAAACTGAGTTGTTAAAAGAGAAAATCCTGAAAAAATGGGCAAGAATTCTTTTTTTGGCAAGAAAAAGAGCAGAAAGAGTGATACACCATTTTCAACATAAAGAGTGAAAGGAAATGCCAGAGGTACTTTTTGTCAAGCCCAAATGAGAGGAGCAATGTTCCATCAATTTAAGGTTATTTTAGAAACAATCTATAATCCAGTGCCACAGATGTTGGAACCATATCAAGAAACTGTTGGGTGCTATGCTGCACAAGATTTTTTTTTTTTTTTTTTCTCCAAAATAACTGAGCTTCAGGAATGGCTTCAGTCCTTAAAGATCACAAGTCAGGGGATACACAGAAAATACAGTTCTCATTATTAATAGTAATGAAATTAACGATGTATTAAAACAGCAGAAGTGTCTGATAGGAGGGCTGTAGTGTCAATGGCAGATATATAAGGAAAAATACTTGGAATTTACGCTTTGGCTGTTGCCAAGGCAACTGCAAGCTGAAAAACGTGTGACAGAGAGCAGGGCAAGTCTACAGCTAAGAGGGTCATTGTATGGTGAGTTGGCTCTCTAGTTCCATTAAACCTACACTTTTCAAACTCCCTAAATAAAATCATTATTAATTTTGACATTTGGAAAATACACTGGATTACTGCTCTAAACACAGTAGGTGTTAGGAAATGTTCTTCATCCATTTTTACTTCACAGTAACTGCTGAGGAGGAGAAAGAGTTTCTACAGTGACTCGGACTCCTCAACATCTTAATATTCCTACTGCAGATAAAAAATTGGAGAATTCAGTGTACTAAGGGAGGAAATCCCCATTGGAAAGGACACTGTCTTACTGTAGGCTGGACAGTGTTGGAGGGTAGAGCCAGCTGCTTTGAGAACTGCTCACTTTTGCTTTCTTATCCTTTTCCAGCCTAGGAGGATTTAATTTTGCTCAATGTCAGGGGCATTTCTACCCTTAGGAGAACTGGTTTTCACCCTGCCTGATATTCTTTCACTGTTTTAAATTATATTTAAGGGTAACTTTTCAACAGGACAATCCTGCTACTCTTCCATGAACTGGAAATACAGACTATGACTAAAGGACAACACATTACACAATGAGGTGGTGAGAAGGGCAAGAAGGCATAACTTGGTATGAGGTTATGGGCCAGAATGGCAGGTGTGGGAAATGCCATCCCCTGAATTCAGTGTAAGACCAAGGGATAAAAGTAGCTTTTGATCTTATCAGAATCCTGTCCTCCAGTAATGCACAGTATTTGTGTTCACTAGGGAAGTCTCTGCCACTAGAGACAGAAACCAAGACCTACACGGGGTCCAAAAGAGAGTGAAGATTAATAGGAATGAAGAAAACTCCCCCAAAAGGATTAAAAATGCTGTATTGGTGGCATCTCTCCTCTTGGTATAGGAGCTAACCGTACAGGATTAGCAGTCAGCCCCCTCTGAAGGGGGTATTCCATGGCAGTCCATTTGGGTGGGTTTTCTACCTTTGCTGAACTGTGCTGGTGAGCACTGTCATAGCCAGAGCTGCTCATCCCCATGGATGATGGGACTGATTTGAGATGTAACTTCCTGTGCACTGCCTTAATAGGTCAAAGTGTGTGCATCCCATCGATTCACTTTGCCAATAATTATCCTCAAATTTGCCAATGTCTCTCTCCTATCTATACTCAGGCATATGCAAATGTAATGTAGCTTAAGGACTTGGCCCTGGGAAGGGCTCAGCTGCCTTCAGCTCTCCCCAACAATAATTCTGTTAACAGGCCTCTTCACTGCACTGGTACAGGCCAGTTTTTATGCAGCAGCTTTCTGACTTTTGGTATTGCAGAGCTCCCAATCAATTTGAACGCATTAAAATTTGTCTCTTATGATGAACAACTTCCAGCTCAACATTTTATGCTCCTCTCCTTCCCAAATGCTTGTTCACAGGAGTTAAAAATAACAGGTATTACATACTTTGCTTTAGTGACAAGACATTTGGGAAGGAATCATCCAACCTTGAAATAAAATCTTTATTGAAAGCAATTCTACATCCATGCCAGTCAGATACATTGTGTGATCAGAGGAGGTGTCCCAGGGGAAAGCTCAGTGCTGTAGACAGGGTTGATTACTTGGACCTCCTGTCAGTTCTTAACTCATTGACAGTGGCTGAGACATTCAGTACAACTTTGTTTTCTTTATTTGGAAGTAAAGTTAATATACTTACCTTAACTGTGCCAAATGTACTGGAAAATAACCTGGTAATAAAACGTACTGTCCTAGGAAGTGATAATGTCTGTGTGTGTATAAGCACATTTTCGCAGGGCTTTTGCAGATGGGTTTTTCAGTGTTAGGAAGGAACCACAGCTACAACATGATGCACAGATAACCTAAACTATCAGGTTTTTTCTCAACATATTTCCTTTTCATTTAAGGCCTATTACACACTTTCCTGAGATACAACATATCACAGCAACGTCATTTTCTGTCGTCAATTTATTTCAGTTCAGCTGCAGTCATTGCTTTTTGGGAAGAACTTGAGTGGATTTTGATACTAAAGAGTCAAGTGAACTGCAGCTTTGAGAGTCCCCTTAAAGCATAAACAAAACCAGAGGTCCCATAACAGATCAAAACCTTGCAGAGGTATCCATATGCAGCTAGATACACCAGCTCAGGAGAGAAACCAAAATACCCCCATTCCGGAGGAAGAGTGCAGGGCCTGTGCATTACTGTGCATTAACTGAGAAACTTATGGAGGTAACTGGTGGTAAGGGAGCCCCTGATGCCACAAACTCTATTTGTGTAAACAGTTCAATTCCTTGCACTGCTACATAGATAAATTTAAAATTTAGCATTAAATTCAGATTCATGATATTTCATGAATGCAGACTAAACCTCATTATTATCTATGTCCTGGCTTTATGGGTGATTTTCTCAGGTGCAGTACAGTGGTATTCACCAGCTGATGAAGCCAAGCAAATGCAAACATCATCAGTGGAGTCCTCAGCTTGTGAGATCTGTGATGGGAACAGGGGGTTTGGTGTGTATGGAACTGTGACCTGAGGCTTCTGCTTATAGAGGAGCTCCAAAACACTGCAATGCCTCTCCTTTTCCAAATGGGCCATGTGGTTTCCTCTGCAACAAATAAGCACAATTCGGGGGTCACAGAGCACTAATACAGTTTTAAGCTGCTTGTATCTATCTGGCTGTGTAAAACATGAAGGTATTTTAAATCCCTGTTTGTTCTGTAGGTAGGATTTGAAACAATAGCTAGGCTGGTAATAGAGAAACCAGGTCATGGCGTATGATATGTTACAAGAGGGGTCAGAAATAGTTCAGACATACTTAAGAGCTTGCTTTTGCTGAAAATAGCCTCAATGGCTCCTGGCCTACAGAAACTCCATAGGCTTCCTGTGCTCTGCAGCTGTGGGTTTGTGTTACAGCTCTTTGGGAAAAATCCCTTCTCTTCAGTCGCTCTGGGATACAAGAACGAGCACTTGATGCTGTCTTCCTCCACAGACTAGCCTTTAAATGTGACCATTGGGTGGCTATATATAGTACCTGGACAGCTGACAGGGACCCGGCGGAGAATGGGCTTCCTCAGGGGATCCCCCGCATATCTAACAGCACGAGCCCTTCCCTGGATGAACTGCCTTGGAGCCTGGCCCTAAATGAAAATAATAACTAAACTAACTCCGAACATTGCTTCACAGTTGGCTGAATAGACTGTAAAAAGCTGAAGAAAGGCATTTATTCTGGCTTAGCCTGGTTTAATATGAGAGAAGTTAAAATCTCCTCAGCACTGGGTGAACTTTGCTCCCCATAGGATGATCCTGCAGAAGAGCATGTGGGCTCTTGACTTTGCACACATGTCACCTCACAGAGTGCCTGTCTTGTGGAGAAAGACTTTATCTCCTGGGTGGCAGAAGACAGCATGTAAAAACACATTCTGACATCTAAAGATACTGCAGCCTCTACAGGGGCTTCGTTCAGGAAAGTGCTTAGAAGTCCTGCTTGTTCTTCTGCACAAGGGGAGGTGCTCCTGCTCCACTGAGGAGCTCTGAGAGGGGTAACAGTTTATCTGCACTTCTGCCTTGGCATTGTTTGTTTTTCTTGACATCTCCTGAGTCATAAAAGCTTCAAAGGCAGGAGCAGCACACTGGTGCATGGACAATAAGGGCAGGAGCTCATCACCACATTGTGGCTTCACCCTGGTGTGGGCAAAGGCTCAGGTCCCACTCCCCCAAGCCAAATTATATCAAAGACATGGATTCAAAGTGTTTCCATAAAATCTGGCAGGTCTCCCCTTTGGAAAACTGATCTAACTGGGTGACCTGCTGCGTTCTTCCAGTTACTGACAGCCAGCATTCTGTCCTCCCAGTTTGGCTTGGGTTTTAATTTTTCATGTGTGAATGCAAACTGGTTCTGACTGGTGCTCTTAAGAGGACAGAACTGGCTAGTCTGTGTTGCTGTTGTGCCTGCAGTTTGGGCACAGCCACTTGGTAGGAGTCAGTTGAAGGGCATGAACTTCCTCAAGGAGCATCCTGGACTCCTCTGGCTGCAGCTCTGTGCACAAGGCATTCATTTTTGCCTGCTTTAGCAGCAAATATAGCCAAACAAGAGCAAACCCCTGCTAAAAAGCCACATGGGCACTGGGAGCACAAGCCTCAGAGAGCAAAACCCCCCGTGACAGATGCTGGGCAGATGCTGATGCACTTCTTTGAGGTGTTTGGATAGTAGAGTGATAAAGGCAGTGTGAAACTACATAGAATAATATATGTTCAGGCAGAGGTATACCACCTTAATGCCTTAAATGTATTTTTGGCTGGTGGTGTAACTTCTGCTGTGCTTGATTTTTTTTTTTTTTTTAATTTATTTTTAATTCTATTTCTGGTATATTTTTTCTTCAGAACAACTAGCTTATTGTAAAGACCAACCTGTCATAGTCCTGGATTTGTATGCTTTTGTGGCCTGTGTGGTTCAGAAAACAACAGATAGTTTTAAATAAATAAAGCTTTAACTTTTTAAATTGCTTAAATATTTTTGTTCAAGAATGCCCAAAGCTAAATTTTCTTGTAACATTAAAAATAAAAAGCAGTTAGTAACAATCTCACTTAAATCACGAATTGTAAATATAGAACCTTTATCATCAGCACAGCACATCCAAAAATGTCTTTGTAAAATAAATCAAATTATATGAGTTAATTGATTCCAGGCAACATCAGCAACTGCAGGTGGAAACTGAATAACAGGATGTTTATTAATGAGGGACTATTAATCAAAATTGACAATATCAATTCCTGTTTCTTTTATTTGAATTCTACCTGCAAAATCCATGAACATACTCACTAGATTTTAAAATAAAAATGTAAAAGTAAAGAAAATGCTGACACTTAGGATTTTAGCTTTAGATGTAGGGCTATTTGTTTAAACAGCGAAAGGATATCCTAAATCCAATTTGACAGGCAATGCCAAAGATGCCAGTGGTAATTAATTAGCACTTAATTTAGACCACAGAACAACAGGATATGGAATTGGTGCTCAGTGCCATTTCCCCTTAGGCTTCATCTCATGAGGGTCAGGAGTATGGCTGTTGCATTGAAGGTCAGTAAATAAATTGGGGGAACACATTGACACTGGACTTTTCATGATAGATATCCTTCACCCTTATTGCTGCCTCTGGCTATGGCTGATGAGAAAAGGACTGCAATTGTTCTGTGAAGAATGCTCTGGTGCCCAGGCTCGAGTGGAGCAAGGTGGTGCCTGAGCTCCCAAGTCCGACAGCCACCGTGCTGGCAGAGAAATGCCCCAACTCTGCGCCTGGGCTGGAAATAAACTCCTGACTGTAGTGCAGAAAGCTTGAGGAACTCTGACAGGCGAGAAAATTCACTTAGAAGCAGCCCTTAAGTTTGCTAGATTTGTGAGCTTAGCTTTAGATTAAGCATAATTAAAATCGAGGGAAGATTTTAAAGTGAGGTTAAAAACTAGGTCAGCAAGGGAAAAAACACATTTCCTTATTATCCTCGTCTTTGTCTTAATAATATTTGGTACTCTTCCATAGAGCTAAAGGCTCTTAATAAAGGTGGATTAATGTTATTAACAACATTGTTTTCTGATGGGGACACTGAGGCTTTGATGTGCTTAATGATGGACAAACAGAAAGTACGTGGCAAAAAAGCAGAGCCACTAGTTCTGGTTTGCAACTCAGTGAGAGGAGCCGCTCTGTGCGGCACACCCAAAGCAGGAGGGATATGGAAAGCACACAGGAGACCCTTCTTCCCAGAGGCACATCAAGGTTCATGTTTACTGGTATGAAAGGTAGAAAGATGATGAGACTGTATCACAATTTAATCCTCCTGCTCCCAGTAAAATTAGTGCATCTGTCAGACACTTCTACGCTCCCTCTTCCAGTAATCTCCACCTGTCCTTCAAAGGAGGGCCTCAGGTGGAAGATGTCAGCACTGCCACTGGTATTCAGTGATGTTACAACTTTCTGAAATCACTTCTCACAAACTGCACACTACTGTGCCTACGTAGTCCAGTTCCCCATGTCCCACAGGGCGCTGAACAATGGGAGCTTCAGCATTTACAGCAGGGTGGCTCTTGTTGCACATCCCGGCGTTACTCCACTAGCACAGTTTTATCCCCTTGGTCCCCTGAAGTGCTGTCTGCATTGCTACATCATGAAAACACTGAGTTAGACAGCAGTCTCTGCTCAGAAAATGTATTTCGAAGCCCCAGGTTAAGAGTTATTTTAACTTTCACTTCATCACACCCTTTGCAGCATCTCTCTCTGGGCAGCGAGTGAAATTTTGATTGCTCTGAAAGTCACTGACAAAAATCCCAGCAACTGGAAGCCACAACTGAGTCAGAATTTCACCTTATATGAGCTTAACTTTTCTCATTTTGGATGATATCTACTTTTACTAAGTGGAATTACTGCTGTTGACTATGTTCAATCTATAACCTCTTGCAGCCTTCAATTACAGCCTTTTTGTGCTATAATCCAGTTGACAGCAAATAACTCAGCCCTGGATATGACAGGTTTACTTTCTGATTTAGAGCCCAGAAGGGGCAATTGACTGGAATTTCACCCTGGGATGTTGAGCCGTAGACAACCTGCTCAGAAATTCATCTTTACTTCTGAGTCTAGAGCAGCCCATGAAAAACACAGTTTCACTAACAACGCATTGGTTTTGTCCAGTGTCATGAATTAGTTATTCAGTTCTGTGAGGAAACCAGTAACTTTTGACTTAGAAATCAGAGAATGTGGCAGAGAATTCCACAAAAGTAAGGGAACAAACTCTCACCAAAGTTTTCCTTTTCTGTGAATTTTTATATCATAGAATCACTGAATCATTTAGTTTGGAAAAGACCTTTAAAAATATCAAATCAAACCATTGTAATTACTTCATAAATTATTTTGTTTCAAGTCTTTTTCAAATAATGAATAAAATTCAAATGTTGGCCTATTAACTGTTCCCAACACAACATCTCCATTTTTTGTATCCCATATTATCACCATCTTGTTGTTAAAAATGAAAGTCTTTTTGCAGCGATCTACCCAACAGAGAAGATTTTATATGGGACCTGACCTCAACCAGGATTCCTCCTCTTCCAGGTTCGGTTCTGAGCTCTCCACAAGCTGCGACTGCAATATACATGCACTGCATTTGTATCAGATTTGAAAGATGCTTTAACATGCCTCCCAGCAGCACGATTGTTTCAGCCCTGATACTGAGCACGAGTAGGATGAACGCAGCTCTTAAACGCACTAGTGAGTATGTGCCACGAGTCTTTGATTTCTTTAAACTTATTTACATTTTACTCGCCCTTGAGCAATGAATTTACTACGTCAGCATTGTCTTTTCTACTTACACTTTGTCTGTCTTGTCCACTCACCTTAGCTTGATGTTTATTTTTTTGTGCATGCGTTTAGTCTGCTGCACTAAATGCAGGGACTGCCTGGAGTAGAGGATTTTCCATATATTGTGTATTTCTAAGAAGCACCCTTTGTAGTACTGCAAGTTCTGCAATATTTCCTGGCTTTAAATTAGCTTTGAATTTTCTCATTAGTTCCTTTAAAGTCAAATGCCCATTCACACATGTACTGGTCTCAGATGACTCTGGTCTAACTGCCTTAGATACTTTACAAAGTCTTTATTCTCTACACAGTCAGCCCTACCTCTCTCAGTAGTTGTATTTCTTTCATCTTTGAAGCTTCAAGTGACCAGATTTGCCGATATCTGCTTCTGTCTGACCCTGATCAAAATCCACAGTTAAAAAAACTGGTGAGAGAACATACACGACTCTCTTAGACCTCCTAACCCAAACCATGCTTGACAGAGATTGAAGGATTTAGGAACAACAGGGACAACCTTGCTGTTGATATCAAGGCCTGCTTATCAGTCTTGGGGCAACTCACACAGGACACTTCTCTGTAGGTGCTGCCCCTCCAGCAGAAAATGTCTGACCTGGAGTGAATGGTTGTAAATGGATTTACAAGCTTAGAAAGTGCCTCTCTAGCAAGCACATATTGTAGTTTGAGGATGCAGAGCAGGATAAACGTAATTTAATAGGAGAAGTAAAGGAAAGCTCCTACTATGTAACCTGGAAAGGTGAAGCAGCTCCTCACCATAGTGCCCAGGTGAGACCCAAAATGTGTTCAACAAGACCTGAAATTTGCTCTGTGATAGCAGCTTAGGGTTGACTCTGAGTCCAGAGCAGCTGCAGTGACTTCCATGGGATAGATGTTCCGAAGGAATGAAAACTCCTTCTTCCGATGACACTTTTCTGAGACTCTTATCCAGACATGGAAACAATCTGGGTTGTCTGAGGTGGTTAAAGTTGCCTGCTACTACTGCTGCCACAGCCCTGTGGAAATCCTCTCTGGATTGAGAGTTTGAACAAGGCAAACTGATGTTCCCAGTAAACTTTACTTACTGGAAAGCTTCCATATGCTACAGGGCTGTCCCATATGCCCTACCCTGCTAGTGTACGGTGACTGCTGATGGTGTTTGGTGAAGGCCTGCACTTGGCAGTGCGGATGGCAATGATCTGGGAGGTGAGAACAGTTTCCAGATGGATGAAGTGCTATCCTGAGGTGGTCTGGGGAGCCTGAGTCTAGTGCTGACACAGAGAACATGGTGCAAAAAGTTTGTGCTTTTCCCATGAAGGTGCTAGGACAGCTACAGAAGGAGCTGTAAAAATTACAGAACTTTTCTGAATTCCTTTTTCTTGGCTCATCTCCATGGCAAGGGGTCTTCTTTTGGAAGGCCACAGCAAAGCTCTGGAGAGGATGTGGCAGTGCTGTCTAATGTCAGGGCTGAGGTGGGTGTAGAAGCCTCAGCTTAGAGGAGGTAACTGGTTGCATCTTGTGGACCAGGGGAGGAGGCAAGTTGGCTGGAGAGAGCTGCTTCACAGATTTATGGTTTTACATAGCACCATAATGCGTAATGTACGAAAAGATAAATATTTTCCATTCAGCAACATCTTGCTGTATTTTCATCTAACTCTATAATTTTAATTATAAAGTGAACATAACCTGTATCAAATTATGATTTTTTTTAACATATTGAATGAGGACAAGAAAAATAAATACCAGATTTTATACTGTACAGGCACATGAAGGTATAGTAAAAAAATCTGGTTTCCTTGACCACATTGTCATAATATGCATATATAACTGCTTATTGAATCCAGGCTGTGTAGACAACAGAGAGAACACTGGCTCCATACCATCACAATGCATGCCCACAACAAAGAGGAGGAAAGAACAGGCTCTTTCATTGTGTGTTTCTAAGTATTGCCAACATAAGGGCTGAAAACTACCTCTGTCTGAAGTGTATCTATACACCCATGCATAAGTTATTAACTGGGCTCCCTCAGCACAGTTGCTGAAAATATTAATATATTCAAATGATATTCTAGCTACTGAAAAAACAGTAGATCAGACAAATGTATTAAAATCTCTTCAGACAAAAGGAGTCATGTTATTTATAAAGTTCCTCTCCCCCCCTCCTTACTGGAACACAAACCTTCATTGTACAGAGTACACGAGAATGCAAGATGATCCTTAGATGTCAAAATGTGGCTTAAAGTTTGACTGTAATCATAAAACAGTGACTCCAATGCTCGCCATAAACAAATTGTCACTGGCATTATGTAACTTGGACTATTCACAAAGTATAAAAGACGGGAAGAATAAAAGGTGGCTGCCAAACACTATGGGCCAAATCCGAAGGTTGTGCCAAATTGCACCAGTGGGCTGGGAACTGCAAACCCAGCGTGGAATTCGGATTTACACTCCTCGGTTCCTGGGCTGCTTAGAGTGAGATTAAGGCTATTTTTTATTCAGTTTGTCAGTAAGGCGGCAAAGCAGCAACCAGTGGCTTCTGCAGCCCCCCTGTTGCTCTTAGTGGGAGATGGGAAAGTGGGATAAAAGTTTCCTAATTGCCACAGGACCCGATTTTGTACAGAAAGGATTTCTGGGCTGCAAGCAGGCACAGTCAGCCACCAGCAATGCAGCCTGGAAAGGGAAATATCGCTCTCAAATCTGGTGGTCTTAAATTTTTCATGTTAATGTTCTGTAGGGTGCTGCCTCTTTGGTCTGAGACCCTGCCCTCCGCCTGGACTCCTCTGGAAAACTGATTAATGAGGGAAGACCATTCACCAAGGCAGAAGGTCTTGTTAGTGAACAACAACCAATCATTCATGGATATTTTCCTTCAGTCCAGGCTTTAGAAGTAAAGTGTATCTGATAATACATACACGCACTGTGCAGAGTAAATTGCAGCTAATGGTTTTGTTAATGCCCCTTATAAGGGACAACAACCAAACTAGGTGGTTGCCCACTCCCCCTTTTCCCCTACCCCTCCTTTAAAAAGTAAAATGACATTTTTTCCCCAGCCTGAAATAATTGCTGAAGCAGAGATACTGGTTTAACTTATTATGAATTATTAGTGGAAAAGTGGGTCTCAGAAGTATGTTACATCTGAAATATTTTTCGTCACTTGAACATGTGCCGTCCAGAACTGGCCCTGTTCTACCAGGCACTGGGAACAAACACTTCGCATTCACAGATGCTCCTAATTTGGTGTGGTTTGGAGTGTAATTTAGATCAAACGTATCCATGTAAATGAGTCAGGGTTTCTTAATTAGGTGCCTCTAAAGAAAAAACTTGGACCACATCAGTAGGTGTGGGTGTGGTGCCCACAGTACTGGAATCTTTCTATAGATGAAGCTCAGTTTTGTTCAGGCATACTGTAGGTTTTTCTTTCCTTTTTTTTTTTTTTCTTTTTTTTTTTTTCTAAAGCACAATAATAAATCTGCAGATGGCATAGACATAAAGACGCTACTTCAGAGGAGCTGTCTAAAACACTGTCTCTTTGGCAAATGCCTTAAAGTAGGTCATTCTGCTATGATTTAGGTTTATATTTCATTGCCAGCTTTTTGTTCCCATTACAAGTAGGGTGCATTCCAGTCCACAGATTTGCTCTTTACTTTTTTTTTTTTCCCCAGATTGGTTTTTATTTACAAGAATTTGTAGATCTTCATAAGAAAATGGCCAATACCCTGTCAGAAGTAGTAATCATGCACTTGACCACAAAAAGAGATGTATGAAGGTGATAATCTGTAAATATTGCAATGTAAAGTACCATTCTCTGGAAGGAAAAATTGTATTGATTCTCTTAACATGGTGATTGAAATGATTGTTGCATCTTTCGCAGTGTGTGAAAAAGGATTTGATCTAATGTCATTCCAGAACCCTCACAGAGCAGGGCCATCAATGGCCCTAGTTGTTCAGGTATTTGCTTTTGCTTTTCATATATTTGCCACTGAAAAGGATATATTTTATAGCTTATTAAAAAAAAAAAAATCAGGGTCTGTTTTCCCACCAAAGTGCTGGGGGATTTACATGCCAAACTCTCACTAGCCTTAATGAATTACCTGCATAAATTCCCTTTCAATCAATAGTAGAATAGATCCTATTGTGTTATATTAATTATTTTGCACAGAGAGCTGACATTTTGGCCTTAAAGCCTTTTTTTGTTTTGTTTTGTTTTGTTTTTTAAGTTCCAATGAATATCTGAGAAACTTCAAGCAAATTATTTATTTCACAACCTTAATTCTGAGAAAAATCACGTATCTTTAGGCACAAAAATGAAAAGCATTGCAATTTACCCTTTGATGACCTGGTCGTGGAAATTTGTGTGTTAGGTCCCAATCTCCCCAAACAGCAAAAGAAAAAAAAGATCCGTGGTAATGAATTGAGCAGTCCTAATTCTGGCCAACAAAAAACCATTTCTGCTGGAAGGAACACTAGCCCCAAGCAATATTAAGAGGTTACAAAATCACATAAATTAAGTCCACCGGTGATATTTTGCTAAAGCTTATGCGAGTGCAAACCAGAAGCAAGATTCTCACGTGGTCCTGATTAACTGAAGAGTCCTTAGCAGTAACCAGCCCTCCCTGGGATGTGCTGGCCAGATGCACACGTACACCCACAGCACATGGATGAGCCTTCAAAGCCTTGGGGGGCTCGGCTGGGGGACTGGGGAGCAAACAAAGAGTGGAAGTGAGAAGTGTTGGCTGTGTCGTGGTGGGAAAGTGCCTTACCCTCTCCATTCCTCACTTTCTTTATCTACACAACTAGGATAATAAAACTTACTGACCTGAAAAGGAAGTTAGGAGATTTAATTAATGTTTGAAAAGCTTTTTTGAGATTGTTTGATATTGAGTAATGTGGGATGAACAATAGGAGCTCTTGGAAACAGGGCCTCTATCTATCAGGATTTGTGTACTGCACTCAGCACAATGGTGCCGTGCAGCCACAGAGTCAACTGTGTCATAAATATTTAAATTAAAACTATGTTAATTATTTTTATCATTCTGTTATTTGCTGATACACCAGTTCAGTACTTGGTAGCATTGAAGAGTACCGAGTGCAATTATTTGCCTGACTGTTATGAAAATCAGGGTTTATATTTTTAAATACAGTGGTGGAAATAGGAAGTAGATGGAAGCAAGGGGTGAAAATGTGGTTTTAATTACTCATTGTTCTTCTCTTTAAAAGCACTAAGCTGTAAGGTATTCTTTGGGGAAGAACTAAACTTTGTAAACTTTCTTATTCCTCAAAAAGCAGGATTTGGCATGACTGCAAAACACTTGGTAGCAGGTCACCATAACCCCAAAAAGTACAACATCAAAATGCACAAAATGCTTCTGAGAGACTGGGGTTTTTCTGCCTGTCCTGTGCACACTTGTGCCTGGTGCTCATTTTCTTGTGTCCACTAATTTCCAAAGGGTGAGTTTAGTAGACTGTCATGTGCTCAACAGAGAGAAAAAGGGTTTAATTCTTCCCCTTCCCCCAAAATGAGCCCCGGGAATCTGTGGTAAATGGGATGAGTGTTGGCATTGCTCCAGCTCCTTTGTAAAACTCTTCCATAGCTGAAACTGAGAAAAGCACGTGTGCAAAAGCACATCTCAATATATATTTGCCCTTCTCAAGTTAAGAGATGATTAAATGGTTTCATATAAAACTTAAAATGTCAGTCAGGGATACCTGAGTCTTTTATGTAACTGGTCAGTCCACCTACTTACTGCCCTTATGCAAGAGGACGTTTCTCCTCCTCACATTTCCAGTAGCTGCTCCCAAAGCTTGTAGGAGCACAGCTAAACTTTTCTCCCTGCTGCTGTCCGGTGGCTGAAAACCAAAAGCTGCTTATGAGTTGCCTGATTATAAAGAAAGGTCTTGATTCAGGAAATAATTTCCACAAATAGTCTTTCTTGTGCCTTCATTTAAAGGCTTCTGCATCTCCCTGAATTTGAGCATTTTTCCTGAGGGAAAACTTAAGGGCTCGTTCCACATTTTGGGTTGTAGGTCTTCCACAGATCCACTGAGGTTTCCCAAATAGAATTTTTTTAAATACTCCTTCCATTCTGGGGATTGTTTTTAGTTTTAAGTAGCTTTAACCTTTACTATTATTTTTTTTTTCTTAACAGAAAACTTGCACAGTTCTTAGTGTAATCTGTTCTTTTGCTGTGTCAGAAAAGGGTTCTCTTGAGCCTACATTTAATACGTGAGCCTGCCCGAAAACTGCTGATATGACACGTAGTTTAGCAAGGGAAAATCACATATGTTTGCTACATCTTTACTCCACCAACTTTGGAGAAAAAAAAAAAAAAAAGTTTGCAGACATCCCCTGCTTAGCACTACTACATGCTGTACTTTAACTTCATTTTCTGGTTTTCCCTCAGAATTCTGGGTACTGCTGCTGGACTTGTCATCACATTGTCATTGTGTCCTGGTGTGCAGGCTACTGTGGGCTGCTGGCTTTGCATGGCTTTGCTCATTTTCTTTTTTTTGAATAGGTAGAAACAAGTCTGTTTAGCTGTATAGAGTTTGCAAAAACCTTTGCTCTTCAGAATGTAGCTGCCACAAGTTGTGAGGTTTGAGGTGGGGGGACTGTTCCTCCCCCCCGTTTGTCAAGGTTGGATGTTTTTTCCTGTTCACAAACCTATGAACATGGGGGAAGTTTGGTTGGTTTGTCAAAATAGCTGAAGATGAATACCTATGACTTTTGTTAGATAATATATTAATATCAGTGGGTTTGTCTTAGATAAACAGTTCTACTCTTGATGAGGAGCATATTTCCAGTGAAATCGATGCAAACAATCAGTAAGAATGAAGAATTTGGGCAGAGCAGGAAAGCAATCAGGAAGAAAATCATCATTCTCCCTCTGAAAGGGCAGAAAGCCTGGATGACATCTGAGAATCCCTAGCCATGCTATGTAGAGTATGGGAAAAATGGAGCAAAATAAAGGGAGTTTCTTGGATTCAAAGGTGAATTAAAAGGAATCAGCTCCTGCCCGGACAAGGCAGCCAGATAGGGCACATTAACAAATCCACGTGACAAACCAAGAGGCAACTGCAGAGCTCCCCAGACAACCTGCCTGAACTGCCTGCCAAGCAGGCAGATGCTGCTGCTGGAAGAATATCTTCCACAGTTGGGCATCTGGGTTCCGCGCTTTCCACGTAAGGGAGAGGGATGGGAGCGTCGGGCTGGCCCCTGCCTTCCTGTTTAATTATTTCAACATCCCTTTCATAGTTTTGTAAATAACACACATTATCCTGCCTTCGTGCAGGGAAATCAGGAGCAAAGAGAGGGTTTTTCTCTCTAATACATCCCCTTGCAGGGGTGTCCACACGGATGGGTACAGCCAGACTGGAGCTTGGCTGCCCTGTGCTCCAGCCTGGTCAGATGTGACACAGCTCAGGTCTGGGAGTTGCAGAGCTGCCTTGTGGTGGCACGGAGCTCAACCTAATAAGCAGACCAGGCTGAGATTCATTAATTTAACATTAATAAGCACAGCTTATTAGCTCAGGCACAGTGCTGTATAATGCAGGCACACAGCTTCTGGAGCAGAGCAGCGTCCGCCCTCGCCAGCTCAGAGCGCAGTGCTGAGGACCCAGCCAGGGTGTTCCTCTTCCCTGCTGCATTTTGCATAAGGGAGAAAAGAGAAGTTTTGTGGCCACTGGAGAAGTGGCTGTGCAAATAAAAAATCCCCTCCAGGTTTTTAGATTGTATTGCTGACTTATGCCGAGACTTTAAGTCATTCAAACTTCTCGTGCCTCGGTTTCCCAATGGCTGCGTAACAGCTACCTCAAGGTGCTGTGGTGAAAACAGTTCATAAAATGCTATAAAGAGTGAAATTCTCCCTCTGCCTCACTTGCATTACAGTTGTTTGAGTAAATTACTGGGTACAAATAATGGTTTCTCAGATAGGGATTTGGTTGTGCTTAGCTCATGTTTGTGCAGGGAGTCAAGACAAGGTCTCTGCATCATTTGATGTCCTGTGTGCACCCAAAATATAGGACCAGAAAGGCGCATCAGTTTTATCTGGTACCTGTGATTAGCTCACTTTGTTTGGGAGTAAAAGTCCCATGAGAGTAAGGAAGAGGAAAGAGAAGAGATCTGTGGAACTGGTGTAGGGGACAGCAATACCTAGGCTGTACAAATATTGTCTAATGAGCAAGCAAATATTTCTAAACATGTTCAAGTAGAACAGGCTGTTTTCTGTAGACCTTTATTCAGGAAAATCCCTCCTTAGGTTGGGTTTGTTTCTTTCCTTTGTAAAGTCTATTTGTTTGGTTTTCTCATCTTTGGGAAAAAGCATGAATAGCCTAACAGTAGATGTGCTCAATTATTTTCAGAATGAGTCCTAATAGAACAATTCCTTATGGAATTAGACTGACAAAACCTATATGACATGTCTGTTCAGCCCAATATTTTGTCTATTCTGCTTTTAAGTAGAAGAGATTTCATGGAAAGATGAACAGAGACATCAGTGGGTTGTGGTTTTTCCCATCAAACCCAAAAAACTTAAAAGAACAGGTACTGCAGCCCCAAGCTTTGCTTTTAATCCACCTCCTGTGGGCTTCATAGACTGCACTATGACTTCTTGCAGCTTCAGAGAGCTTGGTTTAAGAGAGATATATGGCACGGGTGTTAGTCCCTGCTGCCAGGCCTTTCTCACAGACACTCTCATCACCTGCTTTGTCTGGGTTTCTAAGGAGGACCCTTCTGAAGTGCACTTCTCATTGTTATTTCTGCTTGATCTGGACCTGCTGCAGGCTGGATTGCTGCAGAATGGCTTAGGATAAAGCAAAGGTTGGATTCTCTTGCTGTGTCAGTGAGACAGATGATGCTCTCACGTGCTGTATAGAAGTCACAGGCTTAAGCAGCCCCATGATTCAGGTCTGTATGGCCCTGTTGTATGGCCCTGTTCTGCCCATCTGACAGGAAAGAAAGGAATAGGAGAAGGGTAGGAGAAAGAGGGGAATGCCACGGAAACAGCATAGCTGCAATCATTCATCTTCTCCCCATCAGAACCCCCCTAAAACCAGTTCAACACAGGGCAAGACCAGCCATCTCTACCAGTAAATATAGAAACTGCAGTAATATGCTGCAAATAAAGCCAGTTTAGTTATTTTCCCAACTAATCAGAAACTTTTGAAACTCCTGTGATTTGCCCTGAGAAAGGCCTGTGATCAAAGGGGACACTGGCACCCCTCTTCTGAAGACTGTCCCTAAAATTAATATAATTCTACATTTTGTAACCTCTGCAAACTAGTCGTGTTTCCTAGACTGATTCAAACAAATGCACATTGCCCATATTTGCATAATATAAGCATCACATCATTACTGAAAATGTAAGTACACTACTTCATTCTTGTTTATGGAACCATGAGGTCATTCAGAGTGACCCCTGCCTTTAACATCCTCAAGTTCAAGAGAACACACGTTTTACTTGTTTGAGGGATTTTTTGTGCTTTCAATATCTATTCTACTGTCGCTTCCATACCAGTGGAGCAAAGCTTATGGAATAGCCCTATCTTTTCCTGAGGATGTGTTTGAGGCAGAGAAGATGATTGACCTTCTTCAGAGAGACTCAGACAATTACTTCCCTAATGCTCAAACCCCCAAATGGCCCCACCGTCACATCTTCCTGCCTTCCATCACTCTGTGCCACTGTGTTGCCTTGGTGTACCTCAGCATTATGAACTATTGGTATTTTATTTCCCATATTTTAGTGGTTTTATTTTTCCTTTTGTTTTCTTTTTCTCCAAAAAGCCACCAGTGTCAGTCCAGTTTTGCCCATTATTCTACATATCCACAGCAGGAAACAATTGCTGTCCCAAATAGATTATGCTCTAAAAAGCCAAGGCAGACAAAGGAAGTATTATCATCATTTTGTAAACAAGGAACCAAGGCACAGGGAGATTAAATGATTTACCCAAGGTCACCCAGAACATCCGGTCAAAGCCAAGAACTGAACCCACGTCTCCTGAGCCTCAATCAAGTGATTTAACTATGAGATCAAAGACTTATTATGTATACCTGATATCTCTCCCCTAAGACATGGCAACAAAACTTTGTCAGGTTAAGATCAATGCCACACAGAGTGCAGTAAATTTTGTATATGGCATATCTGTGCTGACAGCGTGTACCCACTTCTTGCACTCAGGATCTTCCCAGGAAATAATTTCCCTTATTATTCTTCCATTGACAGTAATAAATTATCGTCCTTCTCTAGATAACCTGCTGAAGGAGAGAATGTGTGCACACAGTACATCAAATGAACACACAGAAAACTGTTTTTCTGCAAGGCCAAACTCAGTCATTTTATGGACTGCTTAAAATCCTTCCATGCTTAATGAAATGGGGACATTCCCATAACTGTATGGACTTCATTTTGCCATTTCAGCTGGAAGCTGCAAAACAAGATAAAGGATCTACATCTCTTACATGCACATGCCAAGAAATGACCACTATAAAGGCAGCATTCATTATAAACTCAGAGTGGTCTTTGATTTGGAGCCTTTATCACTCCCTCACTGGGGTCAGTATACCATTCCTGGGATGAAATACTCCTCTGTGCCTTGATGGGGCCCAGATCCTGATGTCCCTTCAGTTTTAGGAGTAGTTTGGCTGAAAAATCACTGTAGAAAATGGCACTGGTAGTGCCAACAGCAAGGAGGAACAGGATCACAGGACCCTGCCCTTCACATATCCCTATCCTGAGGTCTCCCTGGTCATCCTGCATGTCAAACAGCTGCAGTGGGTGCCTGAGTGAGCCATGTGAGCTGTCTATGCTCTTACTGTTAATGCCATGAAGCACAAGAAGAAAACCTGAGGTGAACGTGAGACTCTGGGTTGATTTTTTGGGTTGACATCTCTTGCAAATGCAGCTCAGTGAGTGTGGAAACCACAGGGGAGTGATAAGGGGGAACCTCACAGGGTCGTTTTTCTACCTCTGTGGTATCTCAGCAACATTAGGAGAGCAAAGATGCACTCCCAAATCTCTCCTCAGCATTTCTTAGATGTTCTGTGTTGTCACAAGCTCCTTGTGAGGGACAAGAGCACATTGTGTGTTTTCTTGAGTGAGGCAATTCCTGACCTCAACATAGCACAAGATCAGTACAGGTGGTTGAACAACAGGGATCTCAATGTTGAAAACATGAGCATCCAAAAGGCCACTACTGGAGAGATTCAATCAAACTGGGTGAATTCAATCTGGAATATGTTGCATTTGCCCAATTCAATGCACCTGTAACATGTTAATCCCAATGTTTTTGACTGCATTGGATTGTCCTGCTTTCTACTAGAGGAAAAATTTGGGATTTTGCTTAGACATCCTGATTTCTTGTGCAGGAATAGGATATACATAGATACCATAAATCGTGCTCAGCTTCACCAAAGAATGTAATTATCTTTGGTGCTTTGGGTGACATTTCCAATAGGATTAGGACACCACATACCGATTCCTTTTAAAATTATTGATTCATCAGTACCACGGTTCTACTTACTTCTGTAGGTGTTCAAAAAGGATTTTCATCGTGTCATAGTTGGGTCTAGGGAGCTTCTTTACCAGGCTCCTTATGCATTTGATGCGAGTGGCATTGTCCTGGATTTCTAAGGAAAAAAAAAAGAGAAAATAACCACGTGAGTCCCAAATTAGGACATAACTTTGCACAGTGCTGTAGCTGGTACCTTACAAGAAAAGTCATTGTGAATATGTGGTTAAAACCAGAATATTTCATACCTTCTTTCACCTTAACAGAGAACAAGAGTAGTTTACAAAGATTAAAAATTCTCTGTTAATCTCAAGAAAGCATTTTCTGGTTCACAGAAAAGTATTTTTCTACTTTTAATTTATTTTATTAGACTGCTCGACCATCCTCCTTAGATAAAATACCTCCAAGAAGCAAGAGACCCACATTTAAATGGAACCCTCTTTTGAACTTATGTTTTTCCAATGGTGCAGCTTCTCTGATGGATGAACTTCCCAAGTAATCCTTGTCCTTTTACTCTCATCATTATTAGATCCAGTATATTCATGAATTGCTGTCCCTAACACCCCATCATGTTTGGAAATATGAAAAGATTTGCTATTGTTTTTAGTAGTCCTTCCTGGTGAACAATTATTTTGAGAAACCATTCCACTGTAGTTATTTTCTCACACCTGCAACACCCCACAACTGGAATTTCTGCAGGAAAAAAATTTTATTTCAAACTTACAACTAGTAGTAAAGAATTAGTAAAAAAGAATGTAGCTCTAAGGGCTTTAATCTCTCCTTTGAGGTGATGAGAACATTTCTATCCTTTCTGTTAAGGTATACCTTCCTGTTTTACCATGATTCATAGTTTTGTGGGGAAGATTTGGCTGATACTTTCACCGATTTTTCTAAGATGTTGCAACTAAAGCAAAGTCATGTACAACTGTGCTTTCATTTAGGAACAGATTAGATAAGGTACCAGTAGGTCTGACGTAGGGAAAACATCTTGCATGTTACATGCCCTAGATAACCTGAGAACACTTTTCTGATCTTATCATCTATGATTTAATTATCACCTATCATTCTTCATATATGTTCCTCTTTAATATTCATATTACCCTAACACTCAGAGATCTCAATCAGGATTAAATCCCAGTTGCAGTAGGTGCTGCATAAGCATACATGGTGATTAGTGACTTGATTTAAAGGTTTCACTAAAAAAAATTTCAAGCTAAAATTTTCCTGCAATCAAGCTTAATTTAAAAATTAAAATTACTAGGATAATATTCTTCCTCAGCATGTATTGCTAATTCCTGTTGAGTTTAATACTTCACACCTACAGACATAGATGTTTATACTGAAATTGTTTTTAACAATCATATAGACATGGAAGACAAAGAGCTCAAAGGAGTCAGTGCAGAGGTATTTTTCAGTAAAAAACCCCCAAGCTTTCTTATGGATTTATTCTGTAGGAAGTCAAGCAACTGACAATAGTGATAATGAAGTTAAACAAAAATGAAGAGCACACTTTCTGTGTATTTCTCTCTTTTTCTGGTTTGACCTTCAAAAACCCTTAACTTCTGAACAGCACAACCTCCTCCAGTCTTGCAGTCATCCCTTGATGTTTTCTGCCACAAGCCAATACTACTGTTCATTTTTGTTCTATGCGTGAACTGTCCAGTGGAAATAGGTCTGAAGCTACAAATGAAAATGATACGAAATTTGCAGGAGTTATTTTATTATAGGAAGGGGGTGTAAATTCTCTGAGCTTTTTATTTGTGCTGCTTGGTGTGCGTAAATAAAATTACAGAATCATTTAGTTTGGAAAAGTCCTCCAAGATCATTGAGTCCAGCCTTTAACACAGCACTGCCAAGTCCAGGACTAAACCATGTCCTCGAGTGCCACATCCACATGGCTTTTAAATCCCTCCAGGGATGGTGACTCAACCACTGCTCTGGACAGCCTGTTCTAATGCTTAGCAATCCCTCTAATGAAGAAATTTTCCCTAATATGCAACTTAAACATCTCCTGGCACTACTTGAGGCCATTTCCTTTCAATCTGTGTCTTGTTACCTGGGAGAAGAGACTGACCTCTACCTTGCTACAACCTCCTGCCAGCTTGTTGCAGAGAGGGACTAAGGTCCCTCCTGGAGTCTCCTTCTCTCCAGCTAAACACATCCAGCTCTCTCAGCTGCTCCTCACCAGACTTGCGCCCCAGACCCTTCCCCAGCTCCATTGTCCTTCTCTGGACACGCTGTGACAAGACATGCTATGATCTCACCAGATCAGTTATATTTATATTGGGGCTGCCTTGCCTCTACTGCAACTTCACAAACAGAGATTCTCAAGTAGTTTAATCTTTAATTCTGGTTTGGCTTGGTTTTTTCTCTGAGAATTCAATGGGCTTGAGTGGAACTAAGACACTGAGGCAGGGACAAGCTCAGTGGAAGGAAGGGCTCACTCTTTGTTGCAGAGTATTTACAAGGAAGTGTTGTACAGTAAGACTTTATCGTGTTCTCTTGATGGAAGTGGTTTTGCTCTGTGTTGATTAACACAGATACCAGATAGGGAACCACATCCCTACACCCTCTGCTGCTTACAGAGGCTGCAATTCCTTGTGAGGTGTATTTGTAAAAGAAATAAAATAACAGCCCCCCCAATATTAATTTATAAGAAAATTATTTATTGAGAGAATGGCAAGGGTAGAAAGCTTTGTTTTAGGGCTTGCTGTACCAAAGTCATCAGTATTGGGACATAGGGATATTTAGGTAGGCAATAAAGCACAAAAACCATAGAAATTTTGCATAAAATTATGCTGTATGTTGGTCTATTTGTTAATTGTTAGTCTATTGTAAAAGAAGAAAAAAACAGGCAACGTGTGGTAACTTTAGTCAGCATTTCTGAACTGGGAATGATAAACACCTCTGCCTGGCTCTGGCATTTATCAGTACTGAGATATTATTACCACATAGAATCACAGCATGGTTACTGTTATCATCAGAAAAAAAGAGCCAGCTAATCTTAATGGTTTGTAAAGCCGTTACCTGCACTGGTCTGACATTTATCATGATCATTTTACCACATGAGTCCTACATTGCAAAGGTATTTTATCTGGAAGGGACATCACTATGAATTATTATTTGCAGCTAGGTAGAAAATTGTATGTTGTAGATACCTTTTCTCATTATAAATCACAGTCACATTTCACCATTTCCCACACAAAGCTGCTGAGCCCAGGCTTTTTGCCATAACACTTAGTCTTGCTCCCTTTTATAGTTCCATGAAAATATTGGGTACTCTTTCATTAAAATGGTTGATATCTGTGGGTTTTTTTAAATGCTCTATACACGCTTGATTTTTCTCTAGTATAAAAGAATTTGTTTTTCCACTTGAGAAGCTGAAGAGGATAAACTGTTCATTTTTTTTATTAAAGCTTACTCTCGCTTCAGTTTTTGTGGCCGGGCTTGTCTTTACTCTTGACCTTGTTGATGGAATATTTAACAGATCAGATGCAAGATCTTATGTTTCATTTGCAATACCTATGTATTCGCTTTATTTCTGTAAAGCCTTCAGTTCCACATTCCTAGAAATTTTTCTCTTTCAGATCCCTGAGTAGAAAGACTTTTTAATGAAATTATTTTTTTTTAGGTTTTTTTCTGTACCATGCACAAGTGGAGGGAGGAAATCCTTAAACATGGGTTTTTACAAATAGGTGGGGAAAAGTTATTCCCCTTCTCTGTGCTGCACCATGAAGCCCAGCAGTGCAGGGTGAAAAGGAAGGAAAACACTCTGAACAGCTGTTAAATTCTCCACCTAAGTCTAGTAAAGGAAGCAGAGCAGTTGTGATGGAAGGAAACAATATTGTTTTTAATTATATTATTTTTATTTTAAAAAATTGGTGAAAATCTGAGGGAGAAAAAACAACCATTTTGGAAAGTTAGACCCTCTTTTCCCCACCAAAATTTTGGAAGGGAAAGTCATCATAATGACATATATAAAATAAAGAATGAGAGGAGAGTTAATCCTTCATGCATTTTTGGGGGGAAATTTTGAGAGACATAGGGGATAATTTCAGCAGATCAGGATACTCTGAAGGGAACCACAGATGGTTTTGCCGTGTAAAAGAATCATAGAAAATATATTTAGAATTTGGGTTACCGTCTTTAAAAATAGGGCTGGCTCCCTTTAAAAGAGCAAAACCGTGGAGATGCTCTCTTGTTTATATCTAAACGAAGAATGCATTGAAAAAAAACCCCTCTTACTATTATATAAGCCCTTTTGTAAATGAGCTTTGGATAAACATTTGGGCACAGAAGAAAACATGACGTGTCTCTAACATTAACAGTGGCTGGGTAAAAATGAATGAAGAAAGTAACCTTTAGCACTTGTGTCCATAAAGAATACTTAAGAGAATCCCACCGAATCTTTCTTTTAATCATTAATTTTAAATGGACATAGATGTTTACAACAAGCCACTTTGTTTCAGAACAGGAAGTCCAGGGTTTATCTCCAATAGCTCACGCTGGCTAGGAAGGGATGTATGTCTCTAACCTGACATGCATTCATTATTTTGTAAGGTACTGGGGTCTGACCCGTGACCCTCCTCAGACCTGCTGCATTATTCATGTCCGCTTTACTTTGTATAGTTTTACTATAGCACCCATTTCCCTTTTTCCAGGCATTTTGGTGGCTTGTGCATGTTTAATGTTAAATGGCATTTATGCCTCACATTAATGCCTAATTTTATCACAAGCCATGGTTTCTTTTTATGCTTTCAAGCCTCACGGCTGAACTGCTGAAAAAAACCCAGTGATTTATGATCCTGCATAAAATATCAAACTATTGATTGTTGTTGTTGGCTTTTTTAGGCATGGTTTTCCCTGATTTTCTTACAGGCTCTTCTCACCTTGTTCTGTTTTTTTGGATACGATTTCTGCTGTGGTTAAAACGTCACACACTGTTGCTACAGCAAAATCTGCCTGCCAAGAGTTTTTCCAACAATTCGCAACTGATTCGGCTGCCGAGAGAAAGACGGGTCTTGTCTGGGGCTTTTTTTGCTTAGTTTTTGGGTTGTTTATTTCATTCCTTTTATATTTTTTTTAATCAGAATGGGGTGGTTTAGGTGGATTTTCGAGTGCTAATGAAATTGTGAGACTTATGGCGCTGGCTACAGCCAGCCGGAGTGTGGGCAGACGCTCTGTGAGCTTCCCCACTGTGCTGCTGTGCAAGCATCCCTGCTGTTATGTTTGCTATAGTTTTAATGTCTGTGAAAAATTCCTGATGCAACTAAATTATGTTCTGCCCTCTTGTTTGTATAAATAAACACCCGACTTAGCCAATTCATCTTGCTCTTGCCCATTTTAGAAGCTTGCTCTGTCACACAATGCTTAACCCCAGTCCTTGATAGCTGCGGTGTTATCAGGGAATGAAAACTTGCTTAAAAGGGAGTACTCTGTTGGCTTAATTTTTTTTTTTTTCCCCAGACACATCAACTGCCCAAAACTCTGCTTTCATTTGGTAAGTCTTCATATTCTGGAAGTCATGCTGGCTAAGATACACAGGTTTTAATGTATTAATATATAAATCACTTATTCATACCACTTTTAATGTCAGGATATTTTAATGTTACTGCATGTAACATAAAAGTCCCAATTTTAATCACTCACAGTACACTGTGGCAATCCTCTATTGCAGATATATTGTAAAATATCTTCTTGGTTTAAAAAAAAATCTATAAGAAGTGTTGAAACTAACGAATATTAGCTATAAAGAAAATAAGCAATTTGCGATCCGAATTGATTTACTTTTTATTCATGCCTCAGAATTAGTTGTCGCAAAAGAAAATGAGAATTGTGCGAAACCGCACTATCTGGGCAATTGATAAATTCATCCTATGTGATATAAAGTGGAATTTGCAATGAATATTCATACAACTTTTGTGATCCACTAGCAAGACCCAAGACAATGAGTTCACAACTCACTCCAATTTAACAAAAATATATGTGGAATTAATGGGAAAAACCAGCATTTAGAAAAGTTAAACTTTAATGTATCAAGCTCCAGGTGCCAGAGTTTGAGGGAAATAACCAATAATAGTCATTTTTTACATATTTGATGGGACTGATTATGCAATGTGCAACTCTAAATGGCTTATAGCACATTGTAGCATGGTTCCATCCCATTGGCTACAGTAGGGTGCAGGCAGATGGATGACAGTGACAAGGAGAGAAGTGCTTTTGCTTAGCCGTGCGTTAAGATGCCATCCAGAAGCTCTGTGCACTGCAGACACTTCATTAGGATGCCAGGATAATGGTAAACTACCACTCAGAGTGACACCCCATTTCCTGCTTACTGAGCTCTCCAACCTCGGCAGATGTCAACAATCTCACAGTGCTACAGAGCAGACCTAACTTTCCAGGCACTTTGACTCCAATTTTTTTCCCTTAACAGTGCCATACATTACATGCAATATGTAACAGCAAGTACCAAACAGAAAACAAAATTTGCTGTCCTAATTATAACAAAGCAGCATCTGACTTAGGTACTGCATGCCCAACGTACATACAACCAGTTAGGCAGCAGCGGAGAGGAATGAACCTTGTCAGTCGATTTTGGGGGTCAATTAGACTTAGGACTTTGCTAAAGGATAGTCTGATCCAGACTGAAATGATTGTGTATCACCTCTAACTTCTACCATGCAAAGGAAAAACATGCCGAGCTCTTCTCCTGGTTTTTCATACACTACAAGAGCCTCGTGCGGGGTTTTCTGCGCAGAAAGAGCAGACTTGAGCATCTGGACGGGGTGATATTTTCTCTGCAAATGCACAACTCGAGGCTGTAACGTACCTCCCCAACAGCAGTTAAAGCCAGCAGAGAGGCTGCGCTGCGATGCTTGACCTGCGCTCCTTTCCAAACACAAATAGTTGCTCACACTTCCAAAAAAATGTCTTCAAAGGCAGAAACAGCACCCATCCATTAAATTTCTAATTTAATTGAATTTCTTGAACCTATCACTGTGTGATTAAACATGTCTTTAAAATCAAGAATCTTGTTTATTCTCTATATTGATATTTTCCTCCCTCTTTTTTTTTTGGCCAAAGAGGTGATTTCAGAGTGGTGCTCTGCCCTACAACAGCAGTGTACCATCACTACTTATTTCTGCTGGGTGAAGTGGTAGAAACATGACAGGAGAACACTGCCAGCAGCTGAAATCCCTGCTCTGCGCTCCTCCACAGCCTTCCCTGCTGAAGATGGGCTTCCATTGGTATCCCTCTGGTCTTCACCCATGATCTCCAGAATTCCATGTCATTGAGGACCCAAGGACGGACAGTGATTTGGGAAAAAACAAAGCTGCAGCAGAGTGGAAGGATTCACAGGGCTGAGGTGGCAAAGAATTTCTCAGATTTCCCCTTATATGAAAATTAGGATGCTGAATAGGAGCTGTCCCAGAACAATCACCAAGTTGGGGCCATATCACATTTATTCAGCTGTTGTCTGTTTTCCCCAGGCAAAATTCCCACCAAAGATGTCAAATGCACTCTGACTTTCCTCCCTGCACCCTTGGCATTGCCATCAAGAGGAGGGATCAGGCCCCTTGTCCATATGCCAGGAGAGATCCCGGGAAGAGCAAAAACTGGAGATATCTTTTAGGTGTCTAAACTGTAAATTTCTATGCTTAAAAAGAGACTTTTAAAATATGCTGGAAATATTTTTTGCATATTCATTCTGGTATTTTTGCTCTGCTCTGCCTAACCTTTAGTATATTAACCTCTAGCAAAAAAGAAGGAAGCGAGGAAGTTCATTTCTCAGCTGACCCGTATGAAGGGGTTAAAAGGATTCAATATTTT